>NC_142684.1:138776666-139079696 GCF_056320005.1 Nelumbo lutea | reverse complement strand
GTGTGTGTACACATGCTACTAGAAAGTATGCACGTGGGAATTCTAGATCATGATAATGATAGTAATAGTGTATCCAAAATTTTCTATAAAATTCATGTATTTTTTATTTTTCACTATTAATCAGATGCAGATTGCAAAATCCGAATTTGATTATGTACCACCTCATATTGGGTTGCAAAGTTTTGGGTATCATTGATAGCCTACCTACTTGGCGGTCTTCTTTTTGTAATGTTTTATCTTCTTAGTGTTTTTTTTTTTTTGTTCATTTATCAAAAAAATATAAGATTTAAAGAGAGGGAATTGAATGAGCTGAAAAATGTAGTTCAAACTACATTTTAAACCTCAAAATTAAATAGGGATTAAATTCAAAAAATGGGTACTTTAGTGAAAAGAAAACTCTACAATCTTATTCAAATTTTTAATAGTAGTATAAATATGGAGTTATAGATGTGTTCAATTTTTTCTATAATTTTTTAATTTCTATATGTGTAAAAATAATACTATTATGTACACTTATTTTTTGTTTAATATTTTTTTTATCAGTAACAGAAACCTTTCATTAATTAAGAAAGAAAGATTAAGTACAATGGTGGGTGGGAGGTAAACCCTCTTACCTCACCCTCTAAAGGAAAATTACAGTGTAGCCCAAAACAAATGACTTATTCCCACTCCCTGTTTGGCCAAAGCATCTGCAAATGAATTAGCACATCTTTTAACCCACCAGATGCACACATCCATTCCTTGGGTTAGCCACTTGAATTGCCTTCGTTCATTAATGTATGCCCATAACCCATCATTTGCCTTCTCTATCCAGCCAGTTACCACTTGCGAATCTCCTTCAATAATCAGCTTATTTATATTTAGCTCCTTAGCCCTTTTTACCCCCTCCAATAGGGCCAGAATTTCTGCACTCAATGAGTCTCCAACTCCAATTGGTCCTGAAAAAAAGGCTATTACTGAACCTGCCTCTGTTCTGAAAACACCACCAACCCCTGATGGCCATGGATTTCCTTCACTGCTCCCATCAAAGTTGAATTTGATAAAACCTTCCATTGGGAGGAACCACAAAAGATGGACATTGATTCTACTTGGAGTAGAGACTGCTATTTCCTGCCAGTTCTTATTTTTTGTTTAATATGATAAATATATGATATTGTACACGTGCCCAAATGTTTTTGTAAAATTTATGTATTTTTTCATTTTTATGTTTTTTATATTTTATTAATTTTCATTATTTAATTATGACATTAAAGGGTGACAAATTTGGATCCAAAAGTTGAACAATTAATCTCTGCTAAAAAAGGAAAATAATTTCATTTTTAGTTAGTTTTAGATTATTTATTTCATTTTCATCATCAATAAAAACAGTTCTTGTTTATTACGCTTATTTTTTTAATTTGATTAATAAAAAATATCATAGATGTGTACATTTTTTCTATATTTTTGTAGTTTTCTAGATTTATTTCTATTTAAAAATTTTATTATCTAACTATGACTTCATGGGTTGACCAATTTGATTTGGATGGTTGAATTGCTTAGTCATCACTTGGGTAAAGAATGGTTTTGTTTTTGAGTAAATTTTAAAATATATGGGTTTATATTGTTAAAAGTATTGGGCATAGATCTAATTAGTAGCATTTATTAGTGAAAAGTTAACTTAAATATAGAATTTAATAAGAGAGAATGTGAGTTAATACCTTAAATATAAGAATTAATGAGAGGGGATTAAATGAGGTGAAAAACATTAATTGAAATTACATTTTCAACCTTCATAATCAGAGATAGACTAAATAACAAATGTGGGCATTTTAGTCAAGAAAAGTTCCACACCGTCATTCGTACTTTTTATAATAGTATAGATATTATATATGCATGAGTACATACATATAGTGGTGACCTGGGCTCCTTTGTTTGATAAATTGGCCATACCCTAATTAATGGAAAATGAATTACTTGTTCTGAAAGGCCAAGTCACTCACACTGGTGCAGTCACTGGTTGTCTGTGCACATGACCAAACCATCTCAGCAAATTTTCCCTCATGTTACTAATTAAGGACACTTCTAAGTCCACTCTAATGCACTTCTTTCTAATACCGACCTTTCTACTTTTGCCATTTATCCATCTCAACATCCTTATATCAGCTACACTCGTTTTTTTAAATAAATATGTTTCTTGATTATCCAAGACTCTGTCCTATATACTAATGATGGTTTTAAAGCATACTAGATGAGACAATTGATAAGAAAAAATAGACAGCTGTACTAATACAAAAACAAGATAAACGAAAATAAAGAAAGAAACATAGGAAGAACAGTGACAAAAGGTTAAATTACAAACTAAGTTTACCTGTTCGACTACTTTTGGGGGTGCAGGAATACTACTAATAGGAGGAGCATTATTTTTTGTAGAAGATGGAGGAAGGTTCTTCCAATCATCAGAGGCATGTTCATCATTATAGGCATATCCACTCCCACTTCTTTGCCCAGGTCTCTGCCTACAAGCAGAAGCCCTGTCTTCCCGCACACTTGAAGTATTTTTCCTTTTATCATCCCTCAGAACCCATCTTTTCTCTTCATACCTGACAAATACATGTCAGTTAAATAGAAATAAGGAAGGGGGAATGTCCTTTCCTGTAATCAAACATTGGACTCAAAGAGTTGGTACCCTGTTTAATATTATTATATTTAATAGAAAAGGAACATACTTTGCACGAATGAAGTTTTCAATCCCAACTCTATCATAATTTGGGGGTAGCTCTGCTTCCCAGTAACTATTTGCCTTTTCATTTCCCATTGCTGCATACAACCAAATAATAACCAATCTGAAAATAGTTTTGGACAGGTGGTAGAAGGAATGTGAGAACGGAAATGAAAATCATGCTTACATTGAATAAATGCAACCTGCTCAGGAAGCCATGTATCCAGTGTTGCAGACCTCACCTGGAGCATATATGGTAAGAATCTCTAGGAATATGGCATATAGAAACTGTAGTTTGGTATTTCTAGTTTATTAACACAAACAATGGAATTTCAGGTGAAGAAAAGGACAGGTTTGTTGGGCTTCATTTGTTTGCATGTAAGAGAACTGAAAACAAATCATATACCATAGAATAGGCATGCCTCTCAAGTACAAATGTTCACTTGTCATGGGATGCAGAAACAAATATGTGGAATACCTTTCCTGAACAGTACATACTTTTCAAGAGATCCAGTCTTCTATATTTATTACATTTTCCACTTCTATGCACAAAGAAGAAAACCTTGGTGAAGATACAAAACTTGCCTGGCGAGTGACCTTGCCAAATTACAGGAATCTGTTATACCTTGAAACTTTATTTTACAAAGCCCAGGTTGACACAACCAAACATCAGTGTATTTATGGAGTATGTTTCAGATCCATGAAAACATTACCTAATTTTTAGTTACTAGTTATGATGTACTGAGTTCATTCAGGCACATGCCCAATCAAGTTATTAAATCACTTTAACCCTATGCACTGCATTTTGGTGCATCATTATAACACTTGAAGTCTTAAGCTCCTAGGTTGCAGGTTCACTATAGTATGAATACCCAGTTGGTGAACCAATCATAGCAGTCTCTGTTGCTCAAAATTTGGGGATAGAGATCTGACTTTTAGATGCACACCTCATCCAAAGAAATATGATAAGATCTCAAAAACAAGTGAATGAAATCATATGTAATAGAAGAAACAAATAGTCAGCTGTGAGGCTTATGCATTTGAAAAATAGTTATTTATTTAAATGAGATAATGGGTACATTTATCTTTCATATGAGGCTTATGCATCAGCTATCTGACTTTTAGATGCACACCTCATCCAAAGAAATATGATAAGATTTCAAAAATAAGTGAATGAAATCATATGTAATAGAAGAAACAAATAATCAGCTGTGAGGCTTATGCATTTAAAAAATAGTTATTTATTTAAATGAGATAATGGGTACATTTATCTTTCATATGAGGCTTATGCATCAGATATCAGGCATATTAGAAATTGAGAGGGGTACATGAGGAAATGTACTTGTCAAGCAAGAAAAGAAAGGCTCTGCCCACAAGGTTGCTCTGGTTGGAACCTGTAACTATACAAAAAAGCCCTCCCAGTCCCTGCTTCAGCTAACTCATATGTTCAACCCCTAGGAATCCACCTAGATGGGCTTGCAGAACAGAGATAGTGTATGGTGTATCTGATCTCATTCAACAAAGGAAGGCACCACAAATTTTAACAAGCAAAATCCACTAAAACTGTCTTTGTATGTACAAAGGTGAAATTAAGAATATAAGTAAATAAAATATCACCTTTGATATGTGTACTCCAAGACTTCTATGAATTCCAGAACATTGCATGCAGATGAAGATTCCCAGATTCACACTAGCCCATCTAGGACCTCTGCATAGAAAGAAAATCATTATTAGAAGCCCATATAAATGGACCTCAGTAACAAATTGGGGTGGGATCTCAGATTCTAACATATTCTTAAAAGATTTCAAATTGTTAATACCATTACTTACGATAAGTTTTACCGTTTCAAATATAGCTGTCTCCTTTTTTCCCTTCTTTTCCTAGTATTATAACTTTTGTATATTATCCATCAAGAGAACAATGTATAATTGTCCTGTTTGCTTCTAGATACGTACTTGCTTTTGCAATCAGCACATTCCCTGTTCTCTGGCAATTTAAGAAGCCCCTCCAGTATCTGCAATGAATTAATGAAGAAGATGAAAACTGGTAGAAATGAACAGAATCAATATTTCCTATAAAACTACAGAAACCACAAAACCAAAGGGAAGGGTTAATTCAAAATTAGCATACTAGAAAATGGATTATACATATGTTATGAATAAAAGTCCCTTTTGAGAGATGGAGATTAGCAGCATTTATGGATAATCAAATGCCATGCATTAGATAAACTGATGGTATCGGTATATGAAAAACTTAAGCAGCTAAAATGATACAGTTAATGGTATTGGGTAAAATTTCTGCACTGCAGCATTGTCCAGGTCAACATGACAAGTAGTAACTCTCCAGTAAAACAGTATCCAGAAGCCACTAGCTCGTGGAAAAAATGATTCACTGAGTTGGTTATTCAAGCATGCAATATCAGCAGTTGTGCTGTTTCAGTAAAATTGACCTTAGATCTATCATAGCAGAGGGAGAAAGGTATACATGCCACAATGCAAAAGCAAATATATGCGTGCAGAACTGCAATATCTGTATACTTATATCTAGTAATTCTCTCATCAAAAATAGGGAAAAAAAGCTGTCGATTAAATAATTTCAGCCACCCAGGCACCAAATGACACAAGTGGCAAGCAGCCACAATGATGAAAAATGGATTTGCAGGGTCACTCGTGAACAAATGCACCAAACCAGGTATGAAGAAGGATGTATTTCCAGATTGATGAATTAAATGCCGGAATATGCAGGGCATAAAGATGCCAATCAGCAAGATCATTTGTGATCAGATGGCAAAACTTTGGTCTGTATAAGAAAACCCAACTTGCATAGGACTGGCAAATTTCAAGACTCAATGGAGCTAAAACCAAATCTTTTCTGGAATACTTATTTGATACTCTTTATCTAAGAACAATTTTTCCAAGTATACTCCCGTTATCAAACTAAAAACAAAACAGGAGAAAAATATGAGCATTCCAATAAAAATATAAATATGAAGATTCAAGAAAGTAACGAAACGTGGTGCACATCGGCACAATATTGACAAATGACAAGGGCTGATAATTAAATGCCAAGCCTCTTTTACAATCCCGTTTTGTATAAAAATCATTTCTTTTTTCTTTTTATTTCCTTTTACGAGGAGCGTCATGGCTGCCGAGTCAGTACGTCAATGGAGCTACAAGCTTGAAACCTTGATAAGCACCATATAAAAATAACAAAGAAATCAAATTATAGTTCCCCGAGTCAATGTTCAACAATCGGATTTCCACAAAACTGGGAACCCTAAATAAAGATCTGAAAACGCAGAATAACCCAATAATAAAAACAAAAATAGAATAGAATTCGACCCCGAAATCGTAGAATCGATTGTGATGATAATTCAGCTTCATGCAATCAATCTGATGACAATTACGGGTAACAATTTGAGACTTCAAGCTATGCAGATCAATCCCATAGATTCAAACGAACTATTTAAAAAGCGGAAAAGAAAGAAAAATAGTCAAAATTCCCTGTAAACAGAAAACTAAGGAAAAAACGATTAAAAAAGGAACCTTTTTGTGCTTGGCATTGAGCTCCTTGGAGACGTTGGCCTTCTCGTTCATGATGCCCGTTGTTATTGCCCGTGTTCAGAATGAATTTCAGCAATAAGAGACAGAGGGAGAAAGGCAAAGAACAAAGAGAAATCTCCCTTCTTCTCACTCTCCCTCCTCCCTCTGTATTTTGTGAGAACCTGAGAATCTGCCGGTGAGCGGACCGTAATAAACAAACAAAGACAGAAACCAAAATCAAGGAGAGAAATCGATCGCACTAGCGCGTCTCTTCTTGACTTTTTTTTTCCCTTCTAAATTCTCGCTTTGTTCTGTAAGCGTGTGAAATCGGTCTTCGGTCTGAGCTTATTCTGCCACGCATGTGAACAGTGGATAATTTTTTAACATTGTTTTTTTTTCTTTTTTTTTTATTTGGACCATGTCGGGTTGGTCTGCTCGGGTATGGTCGGACCTGATCCACTGCCCACTGGTAGAGTGGTAGGAGAATGAAGATTAGGACGACTCAGGAGCCCAGCCGGCCAGCCCAAGATGAACCCATGAAAATCTGTTTGGATGATGAAACAATTGCCCAATTCCCAATCCACCGGGACCACCCCACATCAAATAAATACTCTGTTCATTTTAAATATTTGCTGCACATTAAATTAAAATTTCAACCAATCACATAAAAAATATGATATAATTTACATATTTTTCATTGGTTTACTGAGTGATGGCTCGATTGGATGTTAACTGGGTAGGCTCAGAATCCCTTCATTTGTCTGAATCCAAATCTGAGCATAATCCCATTATTGGTTCATGTTTCACAAATCACAAATGTATTTTCACCATTAACAAGGTATACTTATTGTCTTATTTAACCAATCACATTTGTTGCTGCACAATGCAACTTATGCATCATAAATTTTGCCTTTAGATTGAATATGAATTAAATTGAAATGGATTTTGGATCCAATGTGATCCATTTGCAGCCCAACTGAAAACAAAAGGGACAAAATAACAGAAAAAGGAGGAGGAAGTCTCCTTTTATCAGTTTGCACATGTTGTGTTGGGCTGTTGGGTCACAAATATTTGACCTGACCCAAATTCAAACGGGGTTTTGGGTTAGCTAACCCCATCCAATGGTCCTCAGCCAGGCTTTAAGTTTAAAGCAAAGCAAAGCCTATTATTCCCCCTTACCCTTCTTCTCATCTCAAGGGCAGGAAAGGCCAAATATGTGGTCCGATTGAAAAATGCAAAGTGGTCCTTAGGAGAGCAGTTCAAAGGAAGATGGGTGAGGTTGGTGATTTTCTATTGTTTTCTTTATTTGCCTTATAGAATTAAGAGATAGTAGTAAATAAGAATAGTTCAGTGGAATTCATCCACTTGAATTAAGTGGAGCGGCCAAACTCCCAATGATCACAATTCACAGACATCAGTGGGCCTCTCTCTCTATCTACTGAATAAAAGCTTTTTTGTTGGAACTATAGATTCATTGCTCTAAGAATTTTATAGGATAATCATATCTTGTAAAGCTTTTTTTTTTTTTTCTAAAGCAATGTGGGAGGCTGACTGATTGATTAATGGTCCATCCTCAATAGTGATGAATAGGTGGATATCATTTAAGGAAAGAAGTATTTATCCACTTAAGTAGATTTTGACGAAGTATGTGTGTTTGCACCACTTATTTCCCTTTTTCTTAAAAGAAGGAAAACCAAACCAATCAGAAGAGTGGCTGATATCAGATTGCATGCCCCTTGACTACTATAAGTGTAGATGCCCTTTGATGTTTTGAAAATAGACCTGTCAATGGTCGGGTTCGGCCTAGCCCGAGCTCAAACTGAGATTTTCAGTCTTTGGGGTGGATTCGGATCCAAGAAGTCAGACTGGGCCTGGGCCTGGTCATTAGGTAGCCCAAATGAGGCCTGAGACTAATCCAACTATACATACATGCATATATATCTATAAAGTTTGCATACATTATTAATAAATATGTATGCATTTGTATATATATCTACATAAATACATACATACATATATAATTTTAGAGTAGGCTTATTAACCAACCCAAGCCCAACCCGAATGCATCAAATTACAATACGGGCTGGGCTTGGGTTAGGAAGATCGGATTTGACCTCGGGCTCAGGCCTTAAGTCCAAATTTTAGGATCAGACTTGAATTGACCATAAAACCGGCCCAACTCACTCTTGAACGCCTAACCAAATTGACCGAGCTGAACAAATGGATTATATCAATTCTGCTTTTGAGTTATGTGTCCCAATTCTAATTGGGCCAGGACTAGTTTTTTCTACTTTGAACTAATTGTATACTTAATAATATATACAGTTCTCTAAGTTTTCGTATAAATAATTTATGTTATATTTATATCTAAAAGGGTAAATTATGTATAAATAATTTACTATTTACTATCATTTTTATTAAGATTATATTATAAAAATTGGTGTTTGCAGTTTTATATAATTATTTTGGTTCTGGGTCTGTCCCGAACCAGACCCTAGACGTTGACAATTCTATTTAATAAAAAAGGATAAACGAATTTGTGTTTGAGCAAGTTTAGTTCAATTTCCTGGAAAAACACTATGTTCCATCCTGTTTGCTGGTTGAGAGAGACAGCAGGAAGAGGTAGTCATTTATAAGGTGACTGGAACTAATTTGTCATCCTCTTTTGATGTTATTCGATGGAATCAACCCTAAAATTAGCTTTCCAGTTTAACTAATTGATTTAAGTAAACTCAATCCAGTGGTTGATCATCCTTATTGTCATTGGCAAGCAACAAGTTACCAACCCACTTGGGCTAATTTGTTGTTTTGGGCAAGCCTGCATTCAAGAGTTGTTTATTCTAAAGTTTTGTGGGAGTTGAACTCCATGATCATACTAGATCTACTAACTGAGAAAACATCCAATTGACCTATCTAACACAAAAAAAGAAGCAGCTAGTATTTGTTCACAAGTTAGTAGAGGAAGTTGAATCAAATCGAATTCATCATAAATTTGTAAGGTTATCTTATACCTTTAGACCATTACCAATGTTGATCCCAGCTATTTGAGGTCTTGTGAGTAATGGATTGGATACAGTCCTAACCTTTGGCATTTTTTTTTACAAAGATGCTGCTCTCAAACTCCAAGACATATATATTCCCACACTTGCAAATGCCATTAATATGCACATTGGCAAAATTGTCATTTTTATCTAGAGGAATCTTCTACTTTTTTAGCATAGGCCCTGACCCAATGAGAACTTTGATGAAAGCCAATGCCTAGTCATTTATAAGGTGACTGGAACTAATTTGTCATCCTCTTTTGATGTTATTCAATGGAATCAACCCTAAAATTAGCTTTCCAGTTTAACTAATTGATTTAAGTAAACTCAATCCAGTGGTTGATCATCCTTATTGTCATTGGCAAGCAACAAGTTACCAACCCACTTGGGCTAATTTGTTGTTTTGGGCAAGCCTGCATTCAAGAGTTGTTTATTCTAAAGTTTTGTGGGAGTTGAACTCCATGATCATACTAGATCTACTAACTGAGAAAACATCCAATTGACCTATCTAACACAAAAAAAGAAGCAGCTAGTATTTGTTCACAAGTTAGTAGAGGAAGTTGAATCAAATCGAATTCATCATAAATTTGTAAGGTTATCTTATACCTTTAGACCATTACCAATGTTGATCCCAGCTATTTGAGGTCTTGTGAGTAATGGATTGGATACAGTCCTAACCTTTGGCATTTTTTTTTACAAAGATGCTGCTCTCAAACTCCAAGACATATATATTCCCACACTTGCAAATGTCATTAATATGCACATTGGCAAAATTGTCATTTTTATCTAGAGGAATCTTCTACTTTTTTAGCATAGGCCCTGACCCAATGAGAACTTTGATGAAAGCCAATGCCTAGTCATTTATAAGGTGACTGGAACTAATTTGTCATCCTCTTTTGATGTTATTCAATGGAATCAACCCTAAAATTAGCTTTCCAGTTTAACTAATTGATTTAAGTAAACTCAATCCAGTGGTTGATCATCCTTATTGTCATTGGCAAGCAACAAGTTACCAACCCACTTGGGCTAATTTGTTGTTTTGGGCAAGCCTGCATTCAAGAGTTGTTTATTCTAAAGTTTTGTGGGAGTTGAACTCCATGATCATACTAGATCTACTAACTGAGAAAACATCCAATTGACCTATCTAACACAAAAAAAGAAGCAGCTAGTATTTGTTCACAAGTTAGTAGAGGAAGTTGAATCAAATCGAATTCATCATAAATTTGTAAGGTTATCTTATACCTTTAGACCATTACCAATGTTGATCCCAGCTATTTGAGGTCTTGTGAGTAATGGATTGGATACAGTCCTAACCTTTGGCATTTTTTTTTACAAAGATGCTGCTCTCAAACTCCAAGACATATATATTCCCACACTTGCAAATGTCATTAATATGCACATTGGCAAAATTGTCATTTTTATCTAGAGGAATCTTCTACTTTTTTAGCATAGGCCCTGACCCAATGAGAACTTTGATGAAAGCCAATGCCTAGTCATTTATAAGGTGACTGGAACTAATTTGTCATCCTCTTTTGATGTTATTCGATGGAATCAACCCTAAAATTAGCTTTCCAGTTTAACTAATTGATTTAAGTAAACTCAATCCAGTGGTTGATCATCCTTATTGTCATTGGCAAGCAACAAGTTACCAACCCACTTGGGCTAATTTGTTGTTTTGGGCAAGCCTGCATTCAAGAGTTGTTTATTCTAAAGTTTTGTGGGAGTTGAACTCCATGATCATACTAGATCTACTAACTGAGAAAACATCCAATTGACCTATCTAACACAAAAAAAGAAGCAGCTAGTATTTGTTCACAAGTTAGTAGAGGAAGTTGAATCAAATCGAATTCATCATAAATTTGTAAGGTTATCTTATACCTTTAGACCATTACCAATGTTGATCCCAGCTATTTGAGGTCTTGTGAGTAATGGATTGGATACAGTCCTAACCTTTGGCATTTTTTTTTACAAAGATGCTGCTCTCAAACTCCAAGACATATATATTCCCACACTTGCAAATGTCATTAATATGCACATTGGCAAAATTGTCATTTTTATCTAGAGGAATCTTCTACTTTTTTAGCATAGGCCCTGACCCAATGAGAACTTTGATGAAAGCCAATGCCTAGATTAATGATGTTCAGAGAACTCGATCGGTATTGACCCGAAAAAGGGAGAGGTTCATGGGTTAGAAGGTGATGATATAATATATAATGTATTCAAAAATGTAATTATATTCTTCTATAATATATATTATTTTTATTTTAGTGTCGGTTTTTTTTATATATTAAAAATTAAGATTGGAGGCAAAAAACATGCATTCTTTTAGTAAAAATAATGGGGCAAGGCCCCTTAGGAAGACATAGATCTCGAAAAGTTACCAAAATAAAATAAGATCACCACAATCATACATTCAAATGCAAAGTAATAGCTTTTAGAAGTTTTCATTTGGGTTAAAAATTTTTCAAAAAGGGAAATTGTCTAAAACTCACCATGTCACTAACTTGACATTAAACAATATTACCATTTTAATCTTCATAGAATAATATAAAATATATATAAAATAATTTAATAGGTGTTAATATATTGCCATTTTAATATTTAGACATGAAAAAAAAGGAAAAGGTTCAAAAACTATTTTCAAATATAAAATACATAAAAATATAGAAATTACAAAAAAAAATATATAAAAGTTTATAGAAATTGCAAACAAAACAAAAAATTATTTTCAAATTATAGAAACTATAGAAATTGAAAAACAAATTTTGAAAATAAAAATTGTAGAAAAAATACCAAAAATTATAGAAAAACATAGAAATTGTAAACAAATAACAAAAATACAGGAAAATTTATAGATTGTAGAAAATAGAAAAATGTAAAAAAACAGAAATTATAAAAAACATTGGTAATTATAACAAAACACTAAAAATGCAAAAAAAACAAGAAAATTGAAAACTAAAAAAGACCATTTTTCCTTTAACTCGCCATTCAAGGGTAGTTTGGTCATGAAAATTGTTATTTATTCTAACATGGACACTTCTGTTAAGAAGCATTAACGGTGCACTAATGAAAGGTGGCATGGTGAGTTGTAGACATTTTGAAAAGTTGTGGTGAGTTTAAGAGAAATGTTGAAAACTCATAGCGAGTTTTAGACAATTTCCTTTCCAAAAAACTAACTGGTTTTCTAAAACCAGGACAAGGTCATTGTTTTTTCGGTTTGATTGTTTGGATCATAGGTTTTGACCAATTTTTTATCCAATATGATTTTTGGGTATGACTGAACCGGCCAAGGGCCTGATCACAGTTCAACTGGTCCAATTGGTCGATCCGGTCCAATTTTCTAAACACTGGATTAATGAGATTCACAAATTGATTGACTTGAAGAGAATTGAGATGAACAACTTCCAAGTTGAATCTTTGATCCAGGCCCGAATATGGGTGGCACCCCCAATGACTGGCTGAAAATCAATGTAGATGGGGTACAAGACCATCAAATGCAGGGGCTAGCCTCATTGTTTGGAGCATGGAAAGAAGAATGTGAGGATACCACTTTCAGGTTTAAAATGCAAAATAGCCTTGGAGTTTCACATTCAAAAACTGTGCTTGGAAGGTGATGCTCAAACTGTAATACAGTTGTTGATTGAGAAAAGACCCATTATCCCATGGAGAATTCGGTCTGTAATAAGGGGTTGTGGGTAGATGATATTTTCGTTTTCCTCCATTAGGGTTCAGTTTGTAAATACTAAATAGAGGCTGTAAGCAGGCAATCCACCTAGAGGTGCAACTTGTGTCAGCCCAAGTCAACATTTTACATTACTTGAGGCTCGATCCTTTGGTCCGGGCTGATTTAGAATGTATTCCGAAAAAGATAACTTTGTTGTCTTTTACACCACAAACTGACTAATAGGTCTTTTCTAAGCTTAATCATCATCATCATCATCTATCTATCTTGTGTCATTGGTAGGCTAAAGTTCATAGCTTAATATTAATAGGCTATGCTTTGTCCATCTTAAGTGCCCGTTTGGGTGGGCTGAAGCATAACGGTTTCTAGCTTTCCAAGATGGGCCCCCACATGGGCAGCCTATAAGTTATGTTTGGTAAGAAAATGAAGAGCCCAAATCAGATGGGCTTCAGTCTCTTTCAATTGCTTATCCAAAGTGGTGAATTTGGTTAGGGCCTAGGGGTGTTCACTGTCGAATTTGGAGAAGATCTCAAAACAAAATAGTAAATATGCTCTAAGAATTCCTTAGATCAAACCAAACCTTTGAGTATGAGAACCAAACCATTTTATTATGGTTTGGTGTGGTTTCTAATAGGTTTGGCTTATTCTATTGGGTTTAACACAATTAGAAAGCTCGAGCAATAAATATGCCTGCACAAATAACAAATGTAGTCTTTTCGCCATCATAAAATCATTAGATCATTGTAATCATGCCATGTTTGGGAGTGCTTAAAAATAAGTGCTTATTGGAAATAAGTGTTTATTTGGACGGGGACCACACCATTAAGCACTTATTAGTGTTTGGGAAATAAGTGCCTATTTTAAAAATAAGGGTTTATTTTTTAAGCCCAAATTTCCATCTTTTTTTAAGTGATCATACAATAAGCACTTATTCGATTTTTTTCTCCCATAATTGTCCTTGGTGAATTTTTAGAATACCAATTATAACCCTTTTACAAAAACAATTTTACAAAGGCACTTTTATAAGCACTTTTACAAAAGTAAAAATTACTTTTACAAAAGTAATTTTATGAAAATTACTTTTACAAAAGTAAAGTGTTTTTACGAAAATACTTTTATGAAAGTATTTTTATGAAAGCATTTTTATAAAAGTACTTTTATGAAAGCACTTTTGTAAAAGTACTTTTACATGAAAGCACCTTTATAAAAGTGTTTTTATGAAAGCATTTTTACAAAAACACTTTTATGAAAGCATTTTTACAATATGAAAGTACTTTTGTAAAAGTACTTTTGTAAAAGCACTTTTATGAATAAAGTATTTTTACGAAAGCACTTTTACAAAAGTACTTTTATGGAAGTACTTTTATAAAATCACTTTTATGAGAACACTTTTATGAAAGCACTTTTATGAGAACACTTTTATGCTAGCACTTTTATAGAAGTGATTTTACAAAAGCACTTTTTACAAAAACACTTTTATAAAAGCACTTCTATCAAAGTACTTTTATTCATTCACTTTGGATTGGATGTTTTGAAATTTTGAAAGAAAATGAAGGACAAAAGAGTCACAATTGCTTATTTAAGTGCTTATTGGAGAAAAACACCATCAAACACTCAATATAAAAATAAGTGCTTATTTTTTTAAATAAACACTTGAAAAAGTTGGATACCAAATGCAAATAAGTGCTTATTAAAATAAACACTTGTTTTTAAACACTTATTTTTAATATAAGTACTCCCAAACATGGCCTTAATATGCTATGCAAGCATCAAAATTGACTAAAACAATATGTTTTTAAGACCTTAAAGTCAATTGGCAAGTTCGACTTTGTCTATTTGAGAGTTTAGAGAGAGAGAGAGAGAAAGAGTATTAAAAGTTTAGAGTGAGAGCTTAATGAACACCAATTTCAATTTGGTGGTCTAGACCATAGACCATATAATCAACACCCCTAATTTGGTGATATAAGTTTATTAATTGTTCTCAAGGCTCATGTGGTGTGAATTTCATTTTCACTAATAACAACTGCACTGAAGTGCAAAATTCTGATTTACTTTCGCTTCAAATTCACCTTGTCTTTTATTTGTGAAAAGTGATATAGGAAGTAAAATCACGTGGTTCCGACTTTTTTTTTTTTTTTTTTTTTTTTTTAAGAAGACAGGATGATACGATCCCCAACTTTATACGAGAGAGAATGGAGGAGGGTGATGCAAAATTTGCATCAATTTGTTAGATGCAAAATTTGCAGCAGATAGAAATGCAAGTCATATGCACAAACAAATTGATACAAAGCTGAAGCAAGTGCAAAATTTATATCCTTCTTATCTGTCAATTGCGTTGGCCGTTGGGTCCCTCCTCGGTCTCTCTCTTGAATTAGGCTGAGAAGTACTCTCCATCCACCATCCTGAGGAGGAATGTTTTTGGCAAATTGTTTAAAATATATGCTCCATCCACAACTATGACAATGACGGTAATAAAATGAAGTTTGCTGAATACACTGTCCACGGCGAAGATGAGATCGGCTTCAGTCAAAGTCCGTTTAGCCTTACATCAAGAATATATCCGTATTTCTATGTTTTATTTCATGGGAAAATATTTCCATTGCAAGGCTATGATGGGTGTTCGAATGGACTTTGCTTTCACTGAATCCTGTTTGGGCGGAGAGATGGAGTCAGAATATTAGAATCGTTTGACAGCATGGGCCAAATCTTATTGGGCCGGAAATTAGAGCATGGGCCAAATCTTACAAAGGTCAAATATATGCTGGGACTGGGATTGAACAATTCCAACCGTTTGATTTTATCCTAAGGTGTATTTCTAAAGAAACGAAGGTCCACAAATCAGATGGTGGCAAATTAACCAATCGTAGTCTGACACCCCTCTGTGTGTTCGACACGTATCTGTGTACTGATTTTTGCCCATCCGTTCTAACTCTGCTCGGCTTTTTATTCTCCTTTCTCAAGCTTGGGCTCTTCTCTGGTTTCTTCTCCATTAAGTTTCGAAGACAAGTATCAAAGTAAGTCTCGACTTCCGACCCCATTCGTTGTTTGCTTATTAGGGTTTATGTTTTGGGAGATATTTCACTTTTATTTTTCAATTGATGGAGGAATTTGAGCCGAGATGCTTGTTTTTCCTGGATGATTTCTCAAAATATTCGTTTGATATCTTAGAGAGCTATTGCATAAATTTCCCTGTGTTCCCTTCAGCAATTGATTCATTCACGCTTCGAAAACTCAACATGCCCCATGCTAAATAACGGTGCTGGCAATACACCATGAAGTAGGCTCTGTTCTTGGGACCTTGTGAAAAACCCTAAGTGTTTGATGTTTGGTATGCCTGAAACTGAAGAACTAAAGAAAGGAGTAAAGGAATAACCGAGTACCCAAAGTAAATCTCACATAGGGTGCACACTACTTACATTTTTCTTTTTTACTTTCTTGATGGTTGCTTGTAGAACACATTCATCACCAAATTTACTTTAACATGTGGGCATTAATCATCCTTTTTTCAAGGATCATCTCTACCCTCCAATGCTTGTTAGAATTCCTCTGTTAAAGAACTTGTTGACTTCCTTGGATCGACCCGCATTATATTTTTGGTTTCAGTCTGATTTTGCCTTCTAGTGACATGCAACGTCTCAATAAGGGACTATGCCTGCATGTTCACAATCTGCCAAATGTATTTGTGATACCTCTAGTGCGTAGCATGTTGATTTTTCAATGACTTGAGTCTCGCCTTGATGCACTCTGCTGTGAGTCCTTAAGACACTGAAAAGATGCTTTATTGTCAAGAAACGATAAAAAACAGTGTAATTGGATGGGAATGCAGATACTCCTCTCCATAGAGAGAAGGTTGAGAGAATCTTACCCTTTTGAGCTTTAATAGAACCTTAATAAGAAAAATTGACAGGAATGGAGAAATGTTATCATGCAATAAAAGCTCTCTACTTGTCTTCATCATCTTGCTTGAAACCCATTTGGCAAGTGCAGTGTATATAGGAAAACCTGACCCCGCCTCTGTTGCATATTTTCTGCAATGATTTTATAAATTCTCACATATTAGAGACTCATGATCATCAGGTTGTCTGATAATATATGTTGGGCAGGGTTATTGGCAAACTGGATCTGGATCCGGTAGATGATATCAAGGGTAATAGCACCCTTGATCTTGCCAAGGAAAATAGAGTTTCTGCTCAGACAACAGATAGGTGGAAGCAGATGGGATGCAAAGAGAAAAAGGCAGCAGTTCATGCAGAAATGAAAAGAGTGAACCAGCTCCCTGCAAACAGCAGTTATGCAACGCATCGCTTAAGGGTTCTTAACAAAGTGTTGCAACTTATGTCAATTCAGGTGAGAAGCTTTAGAATTTTACTTTTTAATAAAACATGTTTTTTTTTTTTTTTTTGTGGTTCTGTAATTGTATTCTCTCATTCATTGTGAAATTGGCATGGAACTGAATGCAAGATCCATAGAAAGAATATGGTCAAACGAGATAATGGATTGCATACTTGCAAGTTGAAAGTCCACAAAGTGAATGCTGGCCAATTTCCTAAAATAGTAAGGACTGATGCTAGGCAAGGTTCAACATGATCAAAGAACAGGTAAATTATTTGATTAAGCCATAAAATATTGGTGTAACAATCTTATGGTTGGGAGGAGGAGAAGAAGGTTCATATTGTAAACTGGGACCAAGTGTATCTTCCTAAGGAAATTGGTGGGTTGGGAATAAGAAAATTGAAGAAGTTCAACTCTGCCCTCCTGTGTAAATGGCTTTGGAGATTTGCAAATGAAAGAAACACATGGTGGAGAAAGCTTATTGTGGATAAATATGGAGTGGATTGGGGTGATTGGAGATCCAAGTGTCCTATTGCAAGAGGGATAAGTTCCATTTGGACAGGTATCTTGAAGATCTCTACTCAATTTGAGGAAGGAATCGGATATAAATTGGGAAATGGGGAAAGAATTAAATTTTGGAAAGATTCTTGGTGTTTTGAAGTGTGTCTGGAAGATGCCTTTCCTCTCTTGTATCAATTTCTGTAAATCAGGATTCCTCGGTTGCTGAGACTTTCAATGCTTCTGCTGATTCTATTAGTTGGAATCTGCTTTGTAGGAGGAGTCTCTTTGATTGGGAAGTGGAAGATTATGCGAATCTGCTAGGCTTGCTTTACAATCAGAGGGTTGACTTGAACAAGGAGGATGCTTGGAGATGGAAATGGAAGGCTGATGGCTGGTTCACTGTAAAGTCTATGTACAACAAGTTGATAAGTTCAGGTCATGTGAACTTTCCGGCTAGGCAAATTTAGAACACAACTAGTCCTTCTAAAGTGAAGTTTCTGCTCTGGACAATGGTTTTAAATTAGTGTCTAACCAGAGTTAATCTAATGAAACGTGGAATTCAGATTCTGGACATGTCATGTGGCTTGTGTGGTGGGTTAGCAGAAACTATTGAGCATCTTTCTTTGCATTGCCCAGTTTTGATTTATATTTGGAGGCATTTCCTTCAGGCCTTGGAAGTCAGTTGGGTAATGCCAAATTCTGTGAAGGAACTGCTGTATTGTTGGAGAATTGAGGGTCTCAGCAAGAAAGGGACCTTGGTTTGGAACACTATTCTGGCTGCGGTGCTTTGGACTATCTGGATTGAAAGAAACAACAAAAATTTTCAGGGTAAAGCTAAATCTCCAGAGGAAATGGTGCAGAAAGCTGTGGGCAAATTACTGTCTTGGGTGTCGATAATGGAGGAATTTAAAAATCAGAACATGCGATTGTTGTTTAGTTCTCAGTCTTGGATGCATTTGTAATTCTGAGGTGGCTTTAGGCAGCCTCTACTGGCCTAGGCTCCTTTGTACTGTTATGTGATTTAATAAAATACCTTACCTTCTATTAAAAAAAAAAGGCAAAAAGTAATAATACTGCAATGTTTGTCATGCACAATTGGGTGTGGCAAAGAACTGGCAAGTAAATATATTATGAACCAAAAGCATATGTGCATAGGATTAACTTACACATAATCCATCAGATAATGGACAAATAAACTAATAAAACATTGAATAAACAAACCAATAGACATATATCCACTAATGCTTGGATTAATTTCCTTGACAAACCAGAAGAAGTGTTAAACTTGTAACCAGTAGGTCAATACTCATGAGTCATGATTGCAGTCGCTTGATCAGTAACTGTAACTTTCGTTAATGGGATTAAAACAGGCAAATTACAACTTTACAAATTGCACTTGGAATTAAAACATCTTATCTCTGAAAACCACTATGCCTTTACCATTGTGCCCAAAATATTTGATCTTCCCCACCCCTTGTTTTTCTAAGGAATCAGCAATGCTGTTATTCCATAAAATCATATAAGTGATTTATTTGTTCGTTTGTATGTCTTTGAGTATTTGAAATAATATCTTGTTTTATACACATGATGTTGCTTTAAGCATTTCTGATGGTATATAATATTGAAATAAGATATAAAAGTAAAGAAGGCAGTGGAGGAGTAGTCCTTTTAAGTCTTTTTTTTTTCAATCAGTGGTGTGCTGGTATAGGGTTACCACAAATAAAGGCCACATGAAATGGTCAAAGTAGCACTTTCTTTTGGAAAACAAAGGCTATAACTCTTTATGCTTGCAAAATAAAGACTGTAAACTAAATGTTTAATATTATTTTTTTGCATATTTGCAGTATATATGAACTTATTTATAAGACCACATCAATGAATTATGAATGTCTCTTTTATTTGACTAGTTAATGCCTAGGCACCGACTAATCATCACATAGAGAGTCCAAAATGACTAATCCTTGCCTCACCACATTGTGATTTGTGACACTGCACTTGAATTATCTTGTAACAAGGAAACTTCACTATCTGAAACTTGACACAGCATTTGGTATGTGCATGTCTGACACAAAACCAACTTAATCTAATACCTGTTTTCTCCAACTATTGTTTATTTGGAATTTATACAGCTCTTTTCATGTACTTTAGTTTATTGAAGTTCATCCTTTTCCAGATACATGCTTACACAAAATAGGTTATTGTAGAAATGTATCTTATAGTACACGAGAGACTATAGGGACATCTGCATTTAAGCCTTTTAGAAAGACACCCCAATTCTTATGGGTAACCTCTAATCTCCAAATTTTCCTCACATTATTCACCTATTTCTGTGAGAAAATCATTGTTCTGTACTAGCAGTCTGTGGTTACAACCTCTTATTTGAATTTTACATATATACTAGCGGAAATCCAATATTTAATATTAGCAAATTAAAATTTAAAGAATTACAATGACGTATTGACATGTATTGTACCCCATGTAGTGCATCATACACCACATACCTGGTATATTCCATAATTTCAGATTTATCTCATATGAAAAATAAAAATTAAAAGGATTAAAATACAATGTATTTTGCCCTTTATGATGCATCTTACACCTGGGAGAGGGAAGCCTTTTGGGGGGGGGGGGGTGAGATTTTTCCAAGAAATAAAAATTGGAGAAAGGAGGGAATTTAGCCCCATTTGGCATCACTCCAGAGAATCTCATTCTTAGAATCCTTTCTGAAAAGGATGGATTCTGAGAATTTTCATCCTGAGAATCACTGTAGTCCTGTTTGGCATAGTCATCTAATTCCTGTTTCTCAGAAATAGAATCACGTTTGGTAGTAACCAATTTCTTTGAATCAATTCTTTGATAGACAAAATGATGCAATAATCCATGAGCAACAATCCGTCGTAGCTACAGCATCACCATCTGTGAGCAATACAAGGACTTCAACTAAAAAAGTTTTTAATTGCTACATTGCTGTTCTAGCTACAGGCTTACAGCATCACCATCAGTGAGCAACAATCAATTTTTTGGTATCAAGAGAGAACGAAACAATCAATTTATCATTTTGTGGATGCATCTATAACAGCCCATGCACCAACAATAAAATTTATTGGGATCAAGAGTTCCATACCTGTGAGTTGGGAGGGTGACAATGGTGCTGGAGATGACCAGTGGAGAAAGAACGGCTGCAAGGATTCTCAGACTGAAGAAAATAAAAAACGATGGAGAGAGTTGTTGCAACTTGCAATAAGATGCTGTATGAGGAAGTAGAGAAAACAAAACTGGTTGAAATATTACCTAAGATAGAGTTGAAGCGCTGGAGAGGGATGGAGGGGTATCATTGTACCCTCACTATCACGTGCAACTCTTGTCGCACGTGTTCGTTTTTTAAAGAAGGGCATCATGAGAATGAATTCAACCGAGAATTCTCATTCAGAGAATACGATTTTTTTTCACTCCAATGAATCGAGCTGGTGGAGGGGTATTTTCATCCCATTTTGAATGAGAAACGGGGGCCGGGCAAAACCAAACGTGATTCTCATTCTCAGAATTGCAAGATTTGTCAGAAATTATTCTGAGAAGCGATGCCAAATGGGGCCTTACTGTCTAACTTTTTCTGTCAATGTATCAAACCATTTTCTTGATTAAAACAAACTCTTGATCCGTCCCGATTATATCAATTAAGCAGAATATGCCAATATGGGTCCAGATGTTAAATCCAATTATAACCATATTGAATCCGAATCTATCCAGTTTGATGTTATTAAGATCAAATCTTCAACATTACTATGCATAACATGTCCATATAAATCCAAGATATACTTTCATTAAAATTGATTTAGGTATTGTTTTTAAATTAAAAAGGTTGTATTTTAAGTAAAGTCAATATCTAAAATCAATCCAAGTCTGATCCAAATCAAATGAATCGGATTTGATTTAAATGTGAACTTAATCATTATTAAAGGATCTAGGTATTTCAGTCCACATTTGGCTGGCTGGCAGCTTTTCCCTTGTCCCTCTTCCAAATATAAACAACTTGAACCCAGCAATTGCAGAATCAACAATCACATTACTAGACTGACAAACCGAGCTTATTTTTGGACTGGTAGGTTGCATATAGTTTATTCTTGAATATGCAATTAGCTTAGATGCAAAGATTATCCAATTTTTTTTTGGAAATTTTAATTGGACATTTGATTCCATATCTAACTACTACTGTTCTTTGTCAGAGGACCCGATCACAGGATGAAGAGTTAGAGCTGCTATTTGCTGGGCTATCCCTGTGAAGAATCATCCAACTTGAAGAGAACTGGTCAGTTTCTTCAGATGGTTGTATTTGTTTCTCTGGAAAATGAATGTAAAATTTTTCTGTGTAATGTTTCAGCTATTATTTTCACCCCTTCTATAGAAAATTAACTTTGTTGTCCACCCATATTTTTTGAATGTAAATGGCAAGGCAAGGAAACTAATGTTTTCTTAGTCAAAATTTTCTGCTCATTTTACATTGAAGAAATGCCACTGGCAAATTTCCCCTAAAAGAATAGGTTTTTATTCTTATTGTGCTACAATACAACATTTGCTATAATTGTTGCTATTATTGTTATTGTCGTACACAATCTCTTTGAACAGAGGATAATACTTGTATACTTTTGATATTATACCTGATACAATTTTCTTCCAAAAAAGAAGATTTTATACTTGATACAATATACTTTACCTTTTTTAAAAAAAGGCGTTTCTCCACAACATGTTGACAACCTGAATGCTTAAATTTTTTCATATTGCTTATAAGTGCTACTCTCTTTTTATCAATAACTGAAGTTATCAGTGGTACTTTTGAAATTGATTCTAAGCTTGATTGCCCAGTTTAGTAAAATCATCATCTCTGACTTATTCATGCTAAAGTTGGTTAGACCTGATTTTGAATTTCCTTTTCATCAAATATTTGCCAGTTAGTTCCTAATTCATGCTAAGGTTGGCTTTGCAAGTTACATATGGACTATTCTTAACATTTCCTATTTAATGGATTTATTTCATTGCAGATTTTCAAAATGTAGCTTCTATATCAATCAACTATGAAAAAGGATGGAGGCAAAACCTTGTAGCATATACTCAACAATGACAAAAATCTATAGCTTACCAATAAAAAAAGAGAAAAAAATGACAATATCTATTAGCTTACTGATATATAATGCTTGTGCATGTATACCAAGCTGTTATTTGCTATTTTGCGGATTGGGTTTGATTTGGAAATAGTCTCTTGTAACCTTTTCCTCTCTATTGAGCGTCTGTGTGTGTGACGTACTGGAAAGTGGGAACCTTCAAGGGACCAATCTTACTAGTAAACGAGTAAAATCTATTTTGATATTTGGTTTGTGTGGTTGGTTGTTCCCTTCTTCTAATCAATCCTTACGAGCCAACTGATTGGTAAATGCTTATGCTTATGGGATCAAAATTGGTAAAAGCTAATGCAGTTGTGCTTATGATGTTGGACCAGGGAATATTCCTTAAGATTGGTCTCGAGTCTCGACTCTTGAGAACCAGCTAAGCATTACTCTCCTCAAAATTCCAATCTCCTCAATCATAAGTTGTCACCGTGCCATTAGATAAACCGAGGGGGAATATTACGTACTGGGGTGTGATTGAGTTCATGAGTTCTGTTGACTCTTTTGAGCCCCATTGTCGTGTCGCTGAAAAGTGAAATAACATTGTTTAAAGCATGGTTTTCATTTTCAAAACCGTACCGGACCGGAAACCAGTCAGTTGACTGGTTCTGTTTTAATCTGGAATAGTTATTTTGCCAAGAACCGTTCATCCAACAGTTTTGATTGTTTGTTATTTTTTTTATTAGAATGGGCCATCTGTTTGGTTTGAATGGTTGGATTGTTTGACAAAGAACTGGATCCCTGACCGGTTTATTGTCCAGTTCGATTTTAAAAACCTTGGTTTAAAGGGTCGTCTCAAGTTGATCCCTAAACTTTAAAATGTATCTCCACAGTATCCAAACTTTCAGAATGTATCTAATAGGACTCAATTGCTAACAGTTTGTCAGTAATCATGTGCCACTTAAAACTTTTAAAAATGCTAAAACTATCATTCCAAAGAAGACGATGTTCATTGTCTTCTGCCTTGAGGCTGAACCGGTCACTGAATACTGTTCCAACTAGAAACTTATGGTATCAACACATACAACGTAAGAACTCATTCTAAACAGAATGATCCGTTACTGAAACTAAAAACAGCCCTCTAATCTTCCCACATAAGATTTACAGTGTAGCCCAA
This sequence comes from Nelumbo lutea, assembly GCF_056320005.1. NCBI lineage: Eukaryota > Viridiplantae > Streptophyta > Magnoliopsida > Proteales > Nelumbonaceae > Nelumbo > Nelumbo lutea. The sequence continues at coordinate 139,055,623 of NC_142684.1, read as the reverse complement.
AAATTCTCACTAAGCTCCTTTTGCAAGATGATCTGCCATGCTTTCCTGATCTTTGTACCCTCTGTATATTCAGCTGGATATTTCTTGTGAACTGTTTCAATTTTTTATTTTATTCCTGAATCCCCACAAAACTTTCTTTGTTTTCAACACCCAACTTATCACAAATTTTGAATTTCTTTCAACCATTAACTTTTCCACCTCCAACTATATAGCTTTTACGGAAAAACCCAACAGCCTATGCTTTTGAGAAAATTTCTGAGAATGCCATGTTATCATGAGAATGGATAAATTAGTAATAACATCTTAATTTGTTTTACTAAGTACCAAAGCATGGGTGTGAATAGGTGAACTGCCCAGAACGTGCCCAGTCTAGAAACTGTCTCAACAGCCTATGCTGTTGGGCCCCAACAGCCAAAGTTAACCTGCCTTTTACACCCAATGCATCACTGCCTACAGATCTGCCGTTGTGGAATTCCCTTCCCCAATCGGTCCTGAAAACATTGCATGTATCTCTCCCTTTTCATTCCTTAAAACCCCTCTAAATCCTGAAGGTTCTGGGTTTCCCTCTAAATCCATAAGTTCTTGTTTGTTTCCCGGGTTGCCAAAACAGCAATTCTCAATTTTAATTGCATATTGAGAACTATCATCAACAAATGCAACGCATGCATGCACAGGAAGATTGCAGCCTGCCATTTAATAGATCCACCTTATGTATCTCCTTTCATTGAAAACTATCTTCATCGAAGTGTTGCAGTCTTTAACAAGACCAATCCAAAGGGATGTAGGGATGCCATTGCTTTGGGTCATTGTGTACTGCTCAGATTATAAATCCCTACACTAAGACAAAACATACGTATTGAACTGCTGTTATCTTGTCAATTTCCATACCTGAAATATGCCTTTAACCCAATAATCCTCCTTATGGTAGTCTAACATTTGATCCGAGCTTTGCTCAATACCAAACATTGGGTGTATTTGCACATTGGCGGGAATTGTAATTCAATGCCAAATATGGTAAAGCGAAATTGTTTGAAACTTGCCATATGTCAGTGATGCAATGTTCTGGAAATCATAATTGTATCGTAAATTGTAAAAGGGTTTGAATCAAATCGTATCGTAAAACTTAAGATTTTTTCTTATTTTTTCAAAAGCTGTTAAAAACTCTAAAATATACCTAAATCTCTCTAGAGAAAATGACTTTACACATCTTATAAATATATAGTAATGATAGGCTTATAGTTACACCAGTGTCAATAAAAAGCAATATCTTGAATTATGAATGAATATGAGCTTTACATGACAATGACAATATGTATCCAAGACTTTATTTTAGTCAACAAAAAAGCTGGAGCAAAACCCAATATATTATTTAGGTTCCCTACACAAAATATACAAAAAAGGTGCCCCACTATGCATAAATATATATAGCAGAATAGCCCTATAAGTCTTTTGTAATCTGTATAAGTTCGTTTGCCAAGTTGTCAACTAAAAAACTAAGAACTAATAAGCCTTATCCGTCAAATATATCAATCTTCATCCTCTCTATCATTATTCCCATTATCATCATCAACAAGTTGAATGTCTTCATCTTCTACTTTTTCGTATGATGAAGAAACAAATTCTTCTTCATCTTGAGGCTGGATCGTCCCTGATGATGCGCGATCTGAAAGTTCCTAGTTGGAAGGAAGCTTGGACGTTGTTTGCGTAGTGAGCTGGATCAAGCTGCAAAACAAATATCAGAGAGACTGGGGTGGATGATCCGGGGAGGCCGCTCCGATGCTTAAGTTAGTATCTTTGTTGTGATTGCGAGCTGAAAGCTTGAATTCTAGAGAGCTTGTGTGTAAATAACCGGGGGTACCTGAGCCTTGGAGGGGTTGATGCACTTATATAGTTGAACTGCAGTGAGTCTCACAAAATGATTTCAGGATCCTCGCCCTGAGTAGATGAGATTTGTTTCCTCTTTAGACGGGGATTAATGTACTAGTCAATATCATTACCACCCGATTCAGGTAGGGAGAGGATAAGGCCTGCCGTTACGTGGTGTGATCCCGGGAGGTTAGAAATCCGCTGAGAAGCTTGAGAATGGTCTCTATGTTCTCCATCATTCTTTGGAAACAAATATAACCGAAACTACATCAGATAATAACCCCAATGAAAGAACCTGTGATATAATTAATCCTACGTGCCTGTGGCATTACCGACTTGGTCACATTAACATAGATCGCATCAAAAGGTTGATAAAGGATGGTCCTTTGGAACTGTACAAGATCTTCCAACCTGTGAACCTTGCCTTCAGGGTAAGATAAAGAAACGACCATTTAATAGTAAACCTAAAAGATCGACAGACACACTTGACCTTATACATACTGATGTATGTGGTCCCCTAGATGTTAGGACACTTAATCAGCATGTTTATTTTATAGCTTTCATCGACGATTACTCTTGGTATGGTTACGTATACCTAATGAGACATAATTCTGAATCTTTTGAAAAGTTCAAAGAATTCAAACAAGAAGTCGAGGAACAGTTAGGGAGAGAATATAAGACCCTTCGATCAAATCGATGTGGCGAGTCTCTCTGATGAATTCAGGCAGCACTTAAAGGACAATGGGATAGTATCACAACTAGTTCCTCCTGATACACCATAGTTAAATGGTGTATCAGAAAGAAGGAACCGGACTTTATTGGATATGGTCCGATCACTTCTCGTGCACTCGGAATTACCCACACCCTTTTGGAGTTATGCATTAGAGACTGTAATATACGTGCTGAATCGGGTTCCAACCAAATCCATTCCGAAGACTCCCTATGAGCTTTGGACCAGCAAGAAACCAAGTGTGACACTTGAAGATTTGGGGTTGTCCAACACATGTTAAAAGAGAAAGTGCTGACAAATTGGAATCCAAGACCAGTCGTTGCCTATTTGTAGGTTACCCAAAAGGCTCTATAGGGTACTTGTTCTATGACCCAAGAGAACAGAAAGTGTTTTGTAGTCGAAATGTCCATTTCTTGGAAGAGGATTACATCCTTAACAATCATTGTCAAAAAGTTGTTCTTGATGAGTAGAGCTCAGGGGTAGTGGGAGATGTACCACAAGCTCCAGTTAATAACCAGCCTAGGAGACCTACCTGGGATTCTAGGCCTCCAATTCGTTACGGCTATGACTGAGAAAGTTACTTGGTCAAAGCAACGACCAGTGAGGAGGATCCCATGACTTATACGGAAGCTATGTTGGATATAGATTCCTTGAAATGGGTAGATGCCATGAGAGCAGAGATGGACTCAATGGAGACCAATGGAGTTTGGACTCTAGTAGATCCGCCCCTTGGGGTAAAAGCAATTGGTTGCAAATAGATTTATAAGAGGAAAAAGCACCCCGATGGTAAGGTTGAGACCTACAAGGCTCATCTTTTGGCAAAAGGGTACACTCATAAAGAAGGAATCGATTATGAGGAAACCTTTTTGCCTGTGGCCATGCTTAAATCCATTAGGATCCTACTAGTTGTAGAAGCATACCATGATTATGAGATTTGGAAAATTGATGCCAAAATTGCATTCCTGAATAGAGATCTTACTGAAGACATCTATATGTAGCAATCGCAAGGTTTTATAGTTGCAAGTCAGGAACACATGGTATGTAAACTCAACTGATCCATATATGGACTTAAGCAAGATTCTAGGAGTTGGAACATCCGGTTTGACTCTACCATTCTCAAGTTCGAACTGGCTTAGGTGCCGAGGTGGCTTTGTACCGAGGTGCCCGAACACCCGGGCTCCCAAACTGCTGACTAGGCTCCCCTTGCCGAGCTGTCATCCTGTTGGCAGATCGCATCCACGTGACCTTTACTTACTAGGTCGTACCAAATTACCCCTCATCAGTCCCTTTTCTTCTCCTCCTGTGTAGATCCCTAGGACTTAAGGTAGAGAAAATTATGATTATTTGAATAAATAATAAAGTTATAAATTATAGTAATAACAAAATAAAACCTACCACGTTTCCTTCACTTATCTACAACTCCTTCAACTTCAGTAAAACACTCTCCCATATCCATCCATGTTGTATCATCAGAAAGGATAGGGTCTTCCTTCTCAGTTATCCATTCATCATCTGATTCCATGTCTGATAGACAAATTGGATCAAGCCCTTGCTCAAATTTTCTCTTCTCATGGCGAATCCCAAGTTGGCGATTGTATTTAATAAACACCAAAGTATTCAATCACTTTTGTTCCAAACAATTCCTTCTTTTTTAATGTATCTAGAAACATTAAAAATCAAGATTCAAGAATTATATAAATCCATATATAATATGCACTTAGCATAAATTTTAATCTCCTAAACTAAATAATTAAAGGAATAGAAGGTTTATTTGCTCAAATGTGCTCCAATTCCTTTCACAACCCATAGAACTACACGTTAAACTCAAAATATGGATTGCCAATTTCTTCAATTTTGGTGTGCCATCTTAATGCATATTTGCTTACACTAGCAAGTACACTAGCCGCACAAGTAATAGAGTGATGAATAGAGTATCATTCCCACGAGGACTTATGTAGCAACTACTAGTAATACATCAACCAACTCTTATTTGATTAACCAAATTTTAAATCTACTTCAAATCTGAAATCCTAACTACAAAACTAGCTCTAACAAATTTGATCAAACACCTTGCAAGCAAATTGAGAAGACAAGCTAACTATGCATAAAATTGATTCAACAATTAGATCTCTAGGTCATTCGATTAGATTAGGATTTAGCCTTGGTTTGGTGAAACCCTAAGGCAATGAACAACCTCTCTCAAGCGCATGTTCATTCTATGCATGAGTGATGATTCTTCTATCTCTAGCAAGAATCTAATCCCCATGCATGCATTAAAATCTAGAAATTCTATGGCATCATTTCATAATTGAATGATCACCGACCGAATTATGCCAGTTATCTCTAACCTTGCACTCAATTTGGTTCTTGATTAGTAAATCTGAAATCTTAGAGTCTTTCTCAAGCACTCTAGGATTTTCAATGAACAAATCGGCCAAACTGAGTTAAAGTTACTTGAATCTCTCTCAAGCAATTCAAATATTACAATTTCATGATCTAAAATTACATATCTGAGATTTCAAACTAGCAATTTAGACCTTACAAGTTCATGATCTGAAATTACAGATCTGAGATTACAAGAGAGCAGCTCGGCTAATAGTTCTACAATTGAATTTCTAGTAAAAAAATCAAAATTGAATCTAATTCATTTGAATAACCCTAGAGAGCTAATTATAGATCTAAATTTACATGAAACATCATTCAATTACAACAAGAAATATTGAATTAATGGAGAAAACCAACATGGAAGCCCTAGCTGAATTCGATTACCACTTGTGTAGAAATCAAGGAAGAAGACAACCTAGATTGATCTCCTTCAATGACTTCTTCTTCAAATTCGAAATCAGCTTCTTCTTCTCTTGAATATTCTTGAATCTTCTCCTCTCTTCTCTCTTGCGCCTATCCTTATTTTCTTCCCAAAAGGAATTCGCCCAAAAGGTTTTTGACCCCTTTTCCTTTAGTTTTCTTCTCCTTTTATAGCCTTCTCTTCAGCCCCTTTCTCTCATCTAGAAAGTTCTCTCCTCTAGAAAGTTTGGTGCCTTTAGCCTCTTGAACCTTCTAGAAGTTGTTGCCCTTAGCTCTCTTGAACTCTCTAGAAGTTGCCGCCCCTAGCTTCTCTTGGTTGCTCTTGAGCTCTTTGAGCTGTTCTTGAGCTGCAATTTGAGCTGCTCTTGAGTTGCAAATGGGCCTCCTTGCTAGGCCGAATAGGCTCCTTGGAAGGTTGCGGCTGGGCTCTTTCTTTGGGCTCTCCCAAAGAGTGTTGCATGGGCTTTAAGGGCCGAATAACCCTCTTTTGACCTCTCGGCTGAGCCTTGCTCTCAACTGGGCTGTATCACCTTCAATTTGGCCTCCTTTAGCATGGTTTTATGCTCTTTTTCCCTAGACTTGTCCCATTTGACAATTTCTTGAAATCAAGCTCAATTGGGGTAAGAATTCACACAAATCGGCATCAAAACCATGCATAAACACCAGAATTTATATGTAAATTGTGCACACATCAAAACACCCCCACACTTAAGCTTTTGCTTGTCTTCAAGCAAAGACACCACCCATAAACAGATCATCCCCCTTATTCTCACCTTTTATCGGATGAATTTTTTAAGAGGAAAATGCATTGAGTGGTCGGAAAACTTGTGTAAGTATTCTACTCCATTCCTATGAACTACCATTCTTATCACATACATAAGAGCCAATGAAGGGGAGAATATGAAATTCTTCATGCTCCAACATTCACTTCCATTCAATATACAAATCAACACCTTGGCCTCTAAGTGTGAGTGCATTTTATGCTCCATCTCACACTGGGTATTTTCTTCTTTTTTCTTTTTCTTTTGGTGTGAGTGCATTTTATGCTCCATCTCACACAAGGTATTTTTTTCTTTCTTCTTTTTCTTTTGGTGTGAGTGCATTTTATGCTCCATCTCACACTTTTTTTTTTCGGTTATTTGAACCTCATGCATTAACAGTTTAAATGTGAACTAGCTCGAATGATCATCAATTATTTAATCAAGTGCATTCTACACATGAAGGTAGCTAGGATCGGTTATGCTGAAAGTCATATTCAGATTCCTTAACCTCATGAATTGTGATAAGTTTGGATCATTCACAAGAATAAACACGGACACTTACAGTAGTCTCCCTCAACTCATTGTATTCCCTCTTTGAATTCATCTAATAAACAACAATGATCTTAAGGGGATTTTCAGTTTATTTGGCTTATCAATGCATGTATATAAGTGTTGGGATGATTGAGGTGCATAACCTCAGCCTAACTCCCTCACACCTAAGATGAAAATTGTCCTCAATGTCCCTAGTGTTAGGGAGCAACAATAAATCCAGCAATGAGGGTAAGGGCATGAAGAGCAATATCAAGTAAGGAGAGGGGTTGAGGGGACTTCCCTGAAGATAATTCTGAATTTTATGGGAAGCCTCTACCTGTGAAAAATCTCATAAAACTAGAGAGAACAGTAGCCTACCAAATTAACATCTTAACTGAAAAAACTAAACTCAAATGCTAAGAAAAGCAGAAAGCAAACAGAAAAGTTTATGACAGCTCATCCGAAACTCGACAATCTAGTGAGATCACCGGTCATCTAAGTATATAGTGGATGGAGTAGGCAACATTCTTCCCACTAAATATGGCTTGAGGCGTTGACCATTCACCTTAAATGTGACTTGTTCCAAGTGGGTGACCTCTATGGCCCCATGGGGAAAAACCTGTGTGATGGTGAAAGGCCCCGACCATCTGGATCTTAGCTTGCCCGGGAACAACCGGAGATGGGAATTATATAATAACACTTGCTGGCCTACATGAAAGTCATGTCTCAACAGGTTCTTATCATGCCATTGCTTAGTTCTCTCCTTGTAAACCTTGGCATTTTCATAGGCGGCAAGTCTGAATTCATCCAACTCATTCAGCTACAGCCGCCTCTTGGCTCCTATGGCTTGTGAATTAAAATTCAAGAGCTTTAGTGCCCAATAAGCCTTATGTTCTAACTCAACAAGTAAATGACATGCTTTACCAAAAACTAGCCTATATGGGGATATGCCGATGGGTGTTTTGTATGCAGTTCTATAGGCCCATAATGCATCATCTAACCTGATTGCCCAGCCTCTCCTAGCAGAGTCTACCGTCTTCTCCAATATTCTTTTGAGCTCCCTGTTGGTTAATTCGACTTGGCCATTGGTTTGAGGGTGATATGGGGTCGCCAATTTGTGTGTAACACCATATTTCCGCATCATCCGTTCAAATTGGGTCTTGCAGATTTTTCAAATCAGGTGAATAGATTTTTCAAGAAATGTACTACCCTCCTAGAGTCATTTGTGGGTAAAGCCGTGGCTTCCACTCATTCACATAATCAACAAAAACTAGGATGTACTTATTCCCAAAAGAATTCGGGTAGGGTCTCATGAAGTCTATACCCCATACATAAAAAATTTCACAAATCAAGATATTAGTGAGGGGCATCTCATTTTTCCGGGAAATGTTACATGTTCTCTAACATTGATCACATGAAGACACATACCTATGAACATCTTTGAACAATGTGGGCCAATAGAAACTTGATTGCAAGATCTTGGCTGCAGTGCGGTTGGCTTCAAAATGTCCTCCCGCTTCTCTATCATGGCAGTAACAAAGCACCGACTCCATCTCCTCGGGAACACATCTCCTTATGATTTGATCTGCACATAGCTTGTACAGAAAAGGACCCTCCCACAAATAGTATTTCACATCAGAGAATAATTTCTTCCTCTGCTGGTATGAAAGGTTTGGGGGAATAATGTGTGCAGCAAGATAGTTTGCAAAATCAGTGAACCAAGGCGATGAGTCTACTTGAATGGAGTAGAGCTACTCATCTGGAAACTCCTCTCGAATGGTGTTGATTGTCTTCTCTTTTAAGTCCGCATTCTCTAACCGAGAGAGATGATCAATAGCTAGGTTCTCGGCACCTTTCTTATCATGGATTTCCACATCAAATTCTTGTAGCAATAGGATCCACCTAATCAGCCTCGGTTTTGCATCTTTCTTGGTGAGTAGGTGCCTCAATGCCGAGTGATCTGTATACACAATGACTTTGGACAAAATCAGATATGAACGAAACTTATCAAAAGCAAAAATTACCGCTAGAAGTTCCTTTTCTGTTGTGGTGTAATTCTGTTGTGCTTCATTCAAGGTTCGGCTAGCATAGTAGATCGGCTGAAAGTGTCTATTCAATCTTTGTCCTAAAATAGCTCCTACGGCTGAATCACTCGCATCACACATTAGCTCAAATGGAAGTGTCCAATCCGATGCAATCACGATGGGTGCATTGATCAGCTTGTCCTTCAAAATGTTGAAGGCTTGTAGGCATTCGGCTGTGAATTCAAAGGCCACATCCTTCTGAAGCAAAGTAGACAATGGCTTGGCTATCTTGGAGAAGTCCTTGATAAATCTTCTATAGAACCCGACATGTCCCAAGAATCTTCTCACAGAACGGACTGATGATGGTGGTGGCAACTTCTCAATTGTCTCCACCTTAGCTCTGTCAACCTCTATACCTTTTTGTGAAACTTTATGCCCAAGCACGATGCCTTCTTGCACCATGAAATGGCACTTCTCCCAATTCAGCACTAGATGTGTTTCCTTGCACCGCCTAAGCACCTTCTCCAAATTGTTCAAACATGCATCAAAGTAAGAACCAAAGACTAAAAATTCATCCATGAAAACTTCCATGAACTTTTCAACCATATCAGAAAATATTGACATCATACACCGCTGAAAAGTTGTTAGAGTGTTACACAACCCAAATGGCATTCTCTATAAGCAAATGTACCGTAAGGGCAAGTGAAGGTGGTCTTTTCTTGGTCTTCTGGTGCAATTGGGATCTGATTGTAACCTGAATAACCATCCAAGAAACAATAGTACTCATGCCCGGCCAGTCTCTCTAACATTTGGTCAATAAATGGGAGAGGAAAGTGATCCTTGCGTGTGGCTTCATTCAACTTTCTGTAGTCAATGCATACTCGCCACCCGGTGATGGTTCTAGTCGGGATAAGTTCATTTCTTTCATTTGGAACAACGGTCATGCCACCTTTCTTGGGTACTACTTGCACGGGGCTCACCTAAGAACTGTTAGAGATAGGATAAATAATTCCGGCATCTAAGAGCTTAATGATTTCAGCCTTCACCACCTCCTTCATGTTTGGGTTCAAGCGTCTTTGGGTCTGAATTGAGGGCTTGTTGCAATCTTCCATCAGAATTCTATGCATGCATACCGATGGACTGATGCCCTTGATGTCGGCTACCTTCCAAGCCAAGATTGTCTTGTGTTTCCCCATAGCCAGGAAAGGTCTCCCTAGGATGAGAGGAACATCAACATCTTCTTGCATGTCTAATACAATGAAATCAACTGGAAAGATGAATTTATCTACTTTAACAAGCACATTTTCTATAATTCCCCTAGGATGCTTGATGGACCTATCAACCAATTGCAATGCAACTCTTATCGGTTGGGGTTCTTCCAATCCCAATTTTTTGTAAACCGAATATGGCATTAAATTTATGCTAGCTCCTAAATCGCATAATGCCTTTTCAATTTTTAAACTGCCTATAGTACAAGGGATAATGAAACTCTCTGGGTCTTTAAGCTTTTGGGGCAGCTTGTTAAGAAGGATTGCTGAGCATTCTTCATTTAGAGCAACCATAGCCACATCTCCCAATTTCCTTTTATTTGCCAATAGCTCCTTCAAAAACTTTGCATAGTGTGGCATCTAGGCTAAAGCATCAGCAAAAAGAATATTAATATGTAATCTTTTAAACACTTCAAGAAACTTACCAAATTCCTTTTCCAACCTGTTCTGTGGACTGCCTAAACTGATTGCCAACTTGGCATTTAGTGCTGATGTGGTCTCTCCCACACCAATCACATGTCACAGACTGCACATGCAAGGCTGCCATCTACATCTCCTCAATTTTCTTGCTAAGTGCTCCTATTTGCGTAGATAGAGCTGTGTATGTGTCCACATTGTGAAGACCATGCTGCTTTTTCACTTGTGCTCTCTCTAAATGCCATTGGTAGTTGTTGGTTGCCATCTCCTCTATGAGAGCATGTGCCACTTCAGGGGTCTTTTTGTTGATGGAGCCCCCGGCTCTCGCATCTAGGATGGTCTTGTTGGCTTCGGTTAGATCATTGTAGAAGGTTTGTATTTGCAGCCATATAGGAAGTCCATGGTGAGGGACCCTTCCTTAACAACTCCTTATAATGCTCCCACAACTTATATAAAGATTCTCCATCTTGTTGGAAGAAAGTAGTGATGTCATTTCTCATCTTTGCTGTCTTGGATGGAGGGAAGTACTTGGAGAGGAATCGGCTAGCCATTTCATCCCAAGTCGCTATAGATCCAGTTGGTAATGAATTCAGCCAAGTCTTGGCCTTGTCTTTTAATGAAAATGGGAATAACCTTAGCCTAACAACATCATCACTCACTCCATTGTGCTTGAGAGTGTCACAAATCTCCAAGAAATCGGCTATATGAGAGTTTGGATCTTCATGAGTCATTCCACAAAACTGAAGTGTGTTTTGGATCATCTGAATTATGGCTGGTTTGATATCAAAATTATTAGCAACAATGGTTGGTCTTACAATGCTTGAAGTAGCTCCGGTTAGAGTTGGTTTGGCATAGTCCATCATAGTCCTTGGTTCGACTATTTCTTCAATTTCAGCTCTAACTTGTCTAGTAGCTCATAAGCGGATGCGGAGGGTTCTTTCAATCTCCGGGTCGTAAGGAACTTCCTCCGATTCAGGTCTGCTTGTAATCAATTGTACAAGTCAAAGCAAGAAAAAGACCAAACTAATGTAATCAAATCAGAAATGTAAATAATTAAACAATTAGCAATCCTAATCTAGCAGCAATTTACAAGGCAAAGATTGAATGTTATCTAAGAAGACAAAGCTTTAAACACAATAACAATCAGCAGGTTGAATATAGACAGATCTGTACTCTGAAATACTAGCTTGAAATCAGAGAAGTAGCCTATCAACTGTAGTAGATTGCACACTTGAAGCAAGAAAAGCAGCCTATCATAGAGACAATCGGCAAGAAATTCTGATTTCAGCAATGAAGATTAATATACATAGATCTGGATATCAGCCTAAGATTTTTCTATGTGCTCAGATATGATTTTTGCACTCAGCAGTGAAAGCTAATGTGTATAGTTTTGAACTCCACTGATTTTATGAGATATAGAGAACTAGAAATCAGTTCGACTGGCAATACTAGATCAGTAATCAAAACTAAACAAATCAGCAATAGAAGGGAAGCTATAGATATCAGAAAATACAGATCTGAATCCTACTTCAAATTAGAAATATATCAGATTTATTAAACCAGAAATGGAACAACAAGGTATTAAACTAGAAACTAGAATAGAAAACTGAGAAAGAGGCAATTAACACTAGGCAAGAAAACTACTCATATCAGCAAGGGAAGTTATTCCATCTACAGATTTGAACCTATCATACAACAGAAATAAAATCATATTATATAGTATAGGGCTAGAAACATTCAGCAAGAAGAAAGAGATTACCTAAAATAGTAGGTTAGTGTGTGCAGGTCTGAACTGTAATGTATGGAACTAGACTATCTCTATTAGTTATACTACTGAATTAGAACAACTATAACTTTTTTGTGTGTGTTCAAATCTGAATTATGATTTCAGCAATGAAAGTTAATGTATGCAGATTTGAACCACACTCTTTTTATAAAATAAACAGAACTAAAATGCAGTTATGCTATTAAGACTAAAACATAAATCAAGGATAAAGCAATTCAACAATAGAAAGAGAACTATCTATATCAACAATGGAGGCTACAAAACACAGATCCGAATCGTAATATGCAGAATTAGAAATCAGATTAACAGTGGCTAATAGTTCCTAATATTGTTGCAATAAGTCCTCGGCAATGACGCCAAAAACTTGATGCGTATTTACTTACACTAACAAGTGCACTAGCCTCACAAGTAATAAAGTGATGAATAGAGTATCGTTCCCATGAGAACTTATGTAGTAACTACTAGTAATACATCAGCCAACTCTTATTTGATTAGCTGAAATTTCAATCTACTTCAAATATGAAATCCTAACTGCATAACTAGCTCTAACAAATTTGATCAAACCTTGCAATCAAATTGAGCAGACAAGCTAACTATGCATAAAATTGATTCAGCAATTAGATCTCTAGGTCATTCGATTAGATTATGGTTCAGCCTTGGTTTGGTGAAACCCTAAGGTAATGAACAACCTCTCTCAAGCGCATGTTCATTCTATGCATGAGTGATGATTCTTCTATCTCTAGCAAGAATCTAATCCCCATGCATGCATTAAGATCTAGAAATTCTAGGGCATCATTTAATAATTGAATGATCACCAACCGAATTATGCCAGTTATCTCTAACCTTGCACTCAATTTGGTTCTTGATTAGTAAATCTGAAATCTTAGAGTCTTTCTCAAGCACTCTAGGATTTTCAATGAACAAATCGGCCAAACTGAGTTAAAGTTACTTGAATCTCTCTCAAGCAATTCAAATATTACAATTTCATGATCTAAAATTACATATCTGAGATTGCAAACTAGCAATTTAGACCTTACAAGTTCATGATCTGAAATTACAGATCTGAGATTACAAAATAGTAGTTTCGGATATCACAATTGCATGAATTGAAATTTCAGATCTGAGATTACAAGAGAGCAGCTCGGCTAATAGTTCTACAATTGAATTTCTAGTAAAAAAATCAAAATTGAATCTAATTCATTTGAATAACCCTAGAGAGCTAATTATAGATCTAAATTTACATGAAACATCATTCAATTACAACAAGAAATATTGAATTAATGGAGAAAATCAACATGAAAGCCCTAGCTGAATTCGATTACCACTTGTGCAGAAATCAAGGAAGAAGAAAACCTAGATTGATCTCCCTCAATGGCTTCTCCTCCAAATTCGAAATCAGCTTCTTCTTCTCTTGAATATTCTTGAATCTAGAATATTTTCTTTAGCCCCTTTCTCTCATCTAGAAAGTTCTCTCCTCTAGAAAGTTTGGCGCCTTTAGCGTCTTAAACCTTCTAGAAGTTGCTGCACTTAGCTCTCTTGAACTCTCTAGAAGCTACCGGCCCTTAGCCTCTCTTGGCTGCACTTTGGGCTGCTCTTGGGCTGCAATTTAGGCTGTTCTTGAGCTGCAATTTGGGCTTCTCTTGAGTTGCAAATGGACTTCCTCCTTGCTGGGCCGAATCGGCTCCCTTGGAAGGCTGTGGCTGGGCTCTCTCTTTGGGCTCTCCTAAAGAGTGTTGCATGGGCTTTAAGGGCCGAATAGCCCTCTTTTGACCTCTCGGCTGGGCCTTGCTCCTTGTTGGGCTGTATCACCTTCAATTTGGCCTCTTTTAGCATGGTTTTATGCTATTTTACCTAGACTTGTCCCCTTTGACAATTTTCTGAAATCAAACTCAATTGGGGTAAGAGTTCACACAAATCGGCATCAAACCATGCATAAACACCAAAATTTATATGTAAATTGTACACACATTACATCTCCATAGTTATCCCACCATATGGCTGCTTTGCCAAGCATTAGTATGTAAGTGACTAAGCATAACACAATCAAAAGAAAAAAAAAGTAGACTTAGTTGTCTGATAACAAACTTGGTTGATTTGTCTTCCGAGTAAGCTTTGTTGTTTCTCTACCAAATAAACCTTCAGCTGCCTTGAACTTGTCAATTTGATTCTCAATTATAATCCTCTCTCGTGTATTGGGAATCATTTTCTCCAAGCAATCATTAAGGCCTTGTTTAATTTCTAAATCTGCATTAAAATTTTCATCATATCGAAAAGCTGGATTTAGAAAATAAGTTGTTGTATGTACTGGCCCATGGAGTTGTAAACCCCAACGTTTATCAATAATGTCCCGTAGTGGCTTGTATCTTTTCCTTACATTTCATAAATATATTTTTTTGGAAAAGGTAAAGTAATATTTATTGATAAGGAATTACACATAGGAAGTTGAGATCAGTCCCAGAACAAGCTAACTGATCAAACCAGCAATTACACTATCTATTGCTTCATAAATATCTCCCATGGCAGGCCTTTCATCCGAATCAACAAGTCGAAGAACTTTCACCAAGAGAAGAGTACTTTTTAGGCAATATTTAACTGATGCCCAAAAGTTAACATCAATCAACACAATGTCATGTGCTCTAATTCCTTCCTCTTTCCTTGCAAATGGACTTCTTTCCCATTCATCTGATTTAAACATCTTCCTTAATGCATCCTTCTGTTGATGAACACTTTTTAATGTAAGAAAACAAGTTGCAAAGCGGGTAATAGCTGGTTTTGTCAATTCTTTGTTTCTAGTATAATGGCACATCAAATTGAGAACCCAACAATGCTTGTATATGAATCTAGTTAAGAATCTTGCTTTCTTAACTGTTTCAGCTTGGGTAGGTAGATTCCAAATATCCATTTAACATGTTGTTTATGCAATGGGCTGCATTGAAGGGATAGGATATCCATCACATGGACGCCCAAATCTTGTGGAATGGACTGGGTGAATTTCAAAAATTTCTTCCATGTTTGCAGGGAATCGAATTCCCTATTTTAGAAAAACATATTTTTCAAGGATCAGTCTTGAACTATTAACCAAACCAGATCTGAACGAAAAGGAGTAGGAGGGAGGATGTACCTGATACGGAGAAATAATATCTCCCAGTGGAGGTGTTCACGCCCAAGGAACGATTCAAAGACTACTCCCACTGAAGATGGCGCGGTGCAGGATGAAGCAGAATCAGTAATGTTCTTCAAAAGAACTTGACCCTTTGCAAGAATCAACTGGATGGCTTGTGAGTACAACTCCAATCAATCTTTTCCCAAAAGATTGATATCAAGATCAGATCTTGATTTCTCCCAAGAACCGAAGATGAACTGGAGATAATGGCGGCGGCAAGAAGGAGGCAGCAAGAGAGATTTCGCAGGGTGCAATATTCTCTCTTCTTGTGATTTCAGCTCTAAAGATAAGAGTTTTTTAGGTTGTATATCTAAAGGCTGCCACCCCCTCCTCCTTTTATATATTTAAAAGGATAAGCTCCTAATCCTATTAGGAGTTGTTGATCCAAATTATATTTGGATTAGAAATCCATTTAATTGATAAGGAAGAACCCTTATCTTATCTGTAGATCAGATAAGCCATCTCCTAATCTAATTAGGAGGCTTCCATATCTAAATCTTATTTATATCTTGGACTCTCTAAGTGGATAAGGTCTAGGCCTAATCCTATGAACCAATCCACCTCAGAATTCACCTCTTTTAATTGACTGATCAAATCAGCCCAATTCGAAATGGGCTTAAGGCCCAATTAAGGTTATGTACTCACTTAGTCTTCCAAACTGCTGCCCAGTTGGGCTTCCTTGTATGGCGTGGGACCCAAACATTGATCTACTCATCAGCCACATGGGTTCAACCCAGCCTTTGTTACAAGGCCTGGCCGAATACACTGTTATGGACAGTGCACCCCCTGAAACCCATCTTATGGGCTCTATGGGCCCAACACTTACCCTAAGTGGTCCCTGGGCCAAGTCACCTTGTAACACCCAGGGACTGTGGGCAGATGCAAGATTATCCCATCAGGTATTATCCTCAATGGTCTTACACTTAACCTCTTAGCCCATAATGATCATACATTGTCCGACAAGAGAGGACCTCTCCCTCGGTTGCAAGGAACAATGTTGCACTCTCCGCTTACATGGATCCCGGGAATTGAAATCGGCTGTATATATATATATATATTTTGCAAAACAAAATCTCAACAATTGAAATCGGCTGTCAGCAATCTTGGTTTCCATCAGAGAGAGTGCATCCTCGATCATTACCTTTGTCCGACAAAGGGGCTGATCCTATCACTATGATCACTCACTCAGATGAATTCTCAGACTGTCCGAATATACCCAGGTTTTGACCCCCGCTAAGGATCTCATTGATTGGTATATCAAAGACAACCCAATCCGGCAACTAGTGTAGTATCATAATCGAGTCTAGGGGTCGGGTATAACGTTCCAATTTTTCCCATCAGTCTCCAAGGTCCAGGGCAATACTGAAATTCTAGTCTAGTTCAAAGATTCAATTAATCCTACACTGTATGTGCCTAGGGTCTCACCCTGGCAGCTGAGACAGGCCACCCCAATCGACTTGGTGGCACCACAGTGTCAGCCTTGTCAGGATAGGTCTCCCCAGACCGACCCACTAGCTCTGAACATTCTAAACTAACACGAGTCTCATTAAGTGTCCAGTTTAAGGGTATTACATAGAAACATACCAAGGGAACATGAATCAAATATACACTTTTATTCGTTTACAATAAACTCATAAAGTACATCATTCTGATTGAAGCTAAGGGCATACAAAACTGTCTAACATGCACATGGTGTCCAAAATAATTTTGGTCATTTCTAAATCAACAACTCTACAGCTGTTACATAATTTGATGTGCCATCTGTCACCACTTGAACAATATTTTCCTCTCCAATTTCTTCAACCACCGAATCAAACAACTTGAACAAGTATTCTCCACTTTTTATGATTTCTAAAGTATACACACATTTCAAAAGTAATGTTCCACTTGGGATGTTCACTAGAAAATTTTTAATGGACCTTCTACAACCATCAGTCCATCCATCTGACATGAGTGTGCAGCCAGTCTTCCTGCACTCCTTGTACTCCTCGATCATTTCTTCAATAATTCCTACCTCTTTTTTCAGAAAAGTATTTCTTATTTCATGATAACTTGGAAGCTTAAGTCCTGGTCCAAATGTACTTGTATCATTGACCATTTTAGCAAAAAAGGGAGTTTAGATCTGCACCCCATGAGGGGGCGCTCCACAACTTCCCATAGCGCATCCACGCTTTGTATTGGGAACATCTTTCGATGATGACATCATTGGATTTGGTAGTAGCATTAGGAAATGTTCCCAATACATGGCGGAGATGTGCTGTGAGACATTGTGGGGCGCATATGTGAACTTCAAAAAAGGGACTTTTCACAAGATTAAAAGACAAGGCATTTGTATAAAAAATTGAGCAATGGATTGACAAACTTTATCTCTTATAACCCTTCTTCAACACGTGATTCAAAGTTGTTTGTTGATGACTTTTTCTTCCTTTCTTACATAAGTATCAAATGTGCATGATGCCTTGCACATTCCTTTGGGATCCTTTGCTTTCGGGTGATCATCAAAGTAGAAGTCCCTCAAATTGGCCCCGGCATTGGATTCATACATTCCATTCTCCTTTTGTTTCTTTGTCCCTTCTTTAGTTTCTAATAATGCCTTGAACTTTTCATATACTTCCTCTATTTTTTTTGCAGACTTGAGTATTCTTGTTTATGTGTGCAAGGGGTGTTTCATCCTAAAGACACCTCCCCAAAATTCCCCTCCACAATAGTTGCATCTCACATGCAAATTGTTATTTTCATCAACTTTGACACAATGCACCCACATACCATCTTGACCCTTCACCATATTTCCTACTAAAAAAATAGAATAAGTTGAGAACTTTCTCAAATTGTCACTAATCACTACAAGTCTACATTTCAAGTTTTCTATCTACATTCTACAAGGCTACTATTGTCTTAATATCTTTTGAGTTTTGAATAATGAATCTAAAGTCTAGAAGTATAGAGTATTGTCTCTAATCTATTGTTTTAAAATTTAACTTTTAACTTTCAATTCAAGTTTCAACTTTCAGTGTTCAACAAAATAACAAACTACACACATCAAGTCATCAATTAATATTAACAAGCTACACTACAAATGAAAGTTATACAAACTAAACAAAATTAACTTCTCATGTGAAATGAAGGAATACATATCTATTTTAACATTAACAAAAAGAAAAAAAAGAAGTACATATCTATTTTAACCTACAAAGTGCAAATACATATCTACTTTTGTGTAATACAGTTGTATTTTGTGAAAAAAGTAATGAAAAAAATGGGGATGAACCCCTGTTTTGTGATTAGAAAAAGGGTGAGGAGAATATATCAGGGCTAAAACCCTATTTTCATGCAAGAAAAACAAGTAAAATTATTGGGGAAAAGCCCCTGTTTGTGCAAGGAAAAAGGGTGAAAAGTAAAAGAGTGGAGACCTTATTTTTATGCAAAAAAAAAATGCAAGACAAAACATAATGAAACAAGGGGGAAATGTAATAGGGCGGAGCCCCTATTTTTATTCAAAAAGAAAGGCCAAAACTAGGTACCCATAATTTTCATGAAAAAATGAATGAAAGACATGGGGCGGAGCCCTTGTTTTCATGTAAAAAATTGATTAAAACAAATGGGGTGGAGCCCTTGTTTTCATGCCAAAAAACCGGCTGAAATAAAGAAGAAGAAACAAGAAACAAGAAAAAAGGAGGAAAAGGAGGAGGAAGAAAGAAACAAGAAGAACAATTTTAGAAATTGAACTGTAAAACAATAGAAATAGAGAAGAAGAAGAAGAAGAAGAAGAAGGAGAACACAAACCATGTATAGATAATAGAAAAACAATAGAAATAAAAAATAAAATAAAATCTCTTACCTTTCAATGCAGACCAGTAAAGAAAGAAGTTTGGAGTTTCACCAAAGCAATGGAAGAGGGTTTCTTTTCTCCCAATCTCCCGCTCAAGTCTTTTCCTTCAATGGCAAGTCTTCTTTGATCGACTGTCAGCACCCGATTTTTGCTTAGTTTGCTACCAAAACCCTAATTCACCCCAAATTCTCAATCAAACCTTTTCAATCTATTTGAAACAACCAAAAACCCGAGTTTCACCCCAAGAGCCCTCAAATCCATCATTAAACTTGCTTGATACCTATCTGATGGCCCCGATCGACCCCCACTTACACCTTAACCATTAGATCAGACACAACCATCAGACCCAAGACCTCTCAAGACACCTACCCATGAAATTTCAGCTCAAGATTGCCTCATTTACCCTTCCATCAAGTGAAGATTCCATTCTGATACCTCTCATTAGCTCGAAACACCTACAACCTAGATCCCAGTGATCCAAACACATCTGAACCAATCAAACCATGCTATTAGACTCAGGATACATCAAAACACCTGCCCATAAAATTTCAACCCCAGATTTCCCCATTTTCCCTTTCATCAAACTAAGGTTTCGTTTCGAAATAAACTGTTGACCTGATTTCCTACGATCTTGACCTTCCAAGACTAATCAGACACCACCATCATATCTCAGACACCTACAAATACCCACCTGTAAATTTTTAGCCTGAAGAACCTTCATTTACCCTCAATTGTACAAAGATTCCATTTCAAGACTCTAGATTAACCGGATTCCAAACCCATCCAATCTAAGCCTAATTGGCCCAATCTGACCTTAGCATTCACCTCAGAATCCAAAGAACCCAAATCTCAACCCTCAAATCCCTAAAATCCATTGTTGAACCCACTTAATACCCTTAACCAAATTACCAAAATTACCCTTCATTCCAAATTACAAAAATTATCCCTTAACAAAAATTCCCAAAATACCCTTGTCATGATTGCCAAAAATACTTTTCATTCCAAATTACCAAAATTACCCCTTTTAAATTACCAAAATACCCCTTAACTAAAATTACGAAAATACCCCTCCAATCCAAATTTCCAAAATACCCTTGACCAGATTACCAAAATTACCCTTCATTCCAAATTCCTGAAATACTCGTTGACCAAAATTACCAAAATACCCCACTCAAATTTCCAAAATGACTTCTTAATTCCCAAAATGCCCTTGACCAGATTACCAAAAATATCCTTCATTCCAACTTACCAAAATTACCCCCTTCTTCCAAATTACCAAAATACCCCTTGTTCAAATTCCCAAAATACCCCCTTGACCAAAGTTACCAAAATACCCCTCGCTCAAGTTCCCAAAAATCCCCTTTACCCAAATTCCCAAAATACCTCTTCTTCTAAAATTGACAAAATGCCCTTCATTCTTTAAATTACCCAAATACCCTTCTAAACCTTTTCATTCAAACCCTAGATTACCCCAATCACCTTTATGATACCTAATTTACCCAATTGCTCTTCTAAACCCCAATTTACCATATTGCCATTCACGACACATTCTCCATCCCAAATTCCCAAAATATCCTTTAGGCCTCAAATTACCAAAATACCCTTTTCAAACTTGAATAAGCTAAACACCCCCTCTAGCTTGTACCACCCCACTCTAAAACCTAATTTACCAAATCAGCCCCCTCTTTTACTAAAAGTTCTTTTAGCCTCCCTTTCTTCCCATTATAAGAAGGGGTCGAAGGGAGGAGTTAGAAGGGGAGAAGCTCTCGATGCTTTCCTTTTTGAGGAGCTGCCGAGCTGAGGATTAAGGGAGAAAGTCTATGTGTGTGTGTGTGTGTGTGTGTGTGTGTGTGTGTGAGAGAGAGAGAGAGAGAGAGAGAGAGAGAGAGAGAGAGAGAGAGAGTGAGGGAGATTAGAGGAGGATAAAAAGCACGTGAGAGGTTTTTGAGAGAGAAAAATTGAGAGGTGAGAGAGGGTTTTAAGAAAGAGGGAGGAGTTGTCTATGAAGGGATGAGAGATCCATCATATGGATAGCCGAACCCTATAGGAAGGTTGGGTAAATTTTAAAAAATTTCTCTCTCCCATGTGGGAATCACATTCCCTATTTTAGAAAACTGCATTTTCAAGGATCAATCTTGAATCTAAACCATACCAGATCTGAAACCAAAAGGGAGTGAAGGGATATACCTGATACGAAGTAGTAATAACCTCCAATTAAGGTGTTCACGCCCAAGGATAGATCCAAAGGCTGCTTCCATCAAAGATTGCACGGTGCAGAATGAAGCAAAATCAACAGGATGGTTCTTCAGCAAGAATCTAATGGAGGGCTAGTGAGCACGACTTCATATTACCTTTTTAGCCAAAAGGAAATATCAAGAACCCTTCTTGGTCGCTCCCATAGGTGGAGATCAAATTGGTATGGTGGCAAGAGCAGGAAAGAGCAGAAGACAATAGCAATCGAACTACAGATTCTTCTCTCTTGTAATCTCTGAACTGAGAATTGTATGTTGGAGGTTCTCCATGCTCCTCTATTTATAGCCTTTAAAGAGAGCATCTCCTAATTCCATTAGGAGTTTCCTAATCCAAATCTTGTATTTGGATCTGGGCTCTCTTTAAGAGATAAGGATAATCCCTTATCTTATCTACAGATAAAGATCAACCCTCCTAATCTAATTAGGAGTTTTCTGATTGAAATCTTTATTTGGATCTGGACACTCTACGTGGATAGGGACAATCCCTTATCCTATCTGCTGATCTAAATCCTATAGCCACCCCTTTTAATTAATCTCATTAGGCCATTTCGAATTGTGCTTTAGGCCCATTAAGTCCATCTGCTCACTTACCCTCCAAACTGCTGCCCAGTTGGATATCCTTGTATGGCATGGGACCCAAGCATTGATCTATACATTAGCCACATGGGTTCAGCCCAACCTCTGTTACAAGGCTTGGCCGAATTCATTGTAGGAGATAGTGAACCCCTTAGTCCAACACCATGGGCTCTTAATGGGCCCAACATTTACACTAAATGGTCATTGGGTCAAGCCACCTTATAAAAACCCAAGGATTGTGGGCAGATGCAAGATTAGCCCATCAGGTATTAACCTTAATGGTCTTGCACTTAATCTCTCAGCCCATAATGATCAAACACTGCCCGACAAGAGAGGACCTCTCCCTCGACTGCAAGGTACAGTGTTGCACTCTATACTCGCAAGGATCTCGAGAATTAAAACCTTTTGCAGACATTTTGAAACCATAATATATATATATATATATATATATATATATATGTGTGTGTGTGTGTGTGTGTGTGTGTGTGTGTGTGTGTGTGTGTGTGTATGTATATCTCTATATAAATATATTTTGCAAAACAAATTTCAATAGTTGAAATCAACTACTGGTAGTTTTGGTTTCCATCAGAGAGAGTGCATCCCCGATCATTCACTTTGTCCGACAAAGGGGCTGATCCTGCCACTATGATCACCCACTCAGATGAATTCTCAGACTGTTCCAACATACCCAGGTTTTGACCCCCTCTAAAGATCTCACTGATTGGCATATCAAAGATAGCCCAATCCAACACCTAGTGTAGTATAATAATCAAGTCTAGGGGTCAGGTGTAACATTCCAGTTTCGCCCATCTATCTCCAAGGTCCAGGGCAATACTGGAATTCTGGTCTGGTTCAGGGTTTCAAGAAAACTCACACTGCATGTACCTCAGGTCTCACCTTGGTAGCTGAGACAAGCCACCCCAACCAACTTGGCGGTACATCAGTGTCAGCCTTGGTAGGATAAATCTCCCCAAATCTATCCAATGGCTATGAAGATTCTAAACTAATAAGAGTCTCATATGTGTCCAATTTAAGGGTATTACACAGAAACACACCATGATAATATGAATCAAATATGTAATTTATTCATTTACATTAAATGTCATAATATACATCATTCTGATTGGAGCTAAGGGCATACACTATTTAATAGTCTGGCTAGGGTAAGTCAAGAGCGAGAGAAGATGGAAGAGAAAGGGCTTCGAAAATAGAGAAGAAATGAGGGAGAGCTAGGACGGTTTTAGAACTGGTATGAGAGATGAGAGGAAGGGAAAACATGAGTTAGGGTTCTGATGAAGAAGAAAACCCTAGTCAAAGGTCTTGTCTCAGCTTCCTCATCAAATTCAAAGAGAAGGGTCTGATCGATTGAAAGCCAAGTTGAAACACCACGCCGCTGTCTAAAAGAAAACATCTAAGTAGATCGAATCTCTAAGTCATCTTGTTGCATCATTTACTCATTCTAAGCTACAAGAGCTAAAACCGATTACATCATACTCTATGCCCCTTACGAAATGGGCTCAGAGATTTAGTCTTCTATCTTGCATTCGAGTTCAAACACGAGAATGTGTGCATCCCCTAGGAGTCTAAGAGGCTTGTACTTCCTTTTTCTTTAGACCATTTAGCTGAGTCCGAAGGTGGGGGCTCTGATAGAAAAGGGGTGAGGAAGCAATTTCTCACCCTTTTGCTCAGGCCCCTACATCCAAAAGGGGATTGGTCTGGGACTACATAAGGGAGCATCCTTTCGAGCTACTAGAGGATCCAAGACTCCAATTCAGATTTTAATTAAAGAGGAAATCTAGAATTTGCAATGACAAGAGAGAGGGGTGCCTAACCCCTTCATTCTCTCTTTCTCAACTTACCCAGAATGGCCTTGTCCTTGTCAAACTATGGAGTCACTATTAATTTCTAAGTATTTCACGAAATCCTCGGGAGGCCCATCACTCCTAGTTATTTTTTGGTGAGTGGTGACTCCATATAATCTGGCTGTGAAGTGAACCACCATGGGTATTTTCCCGATGTTCACATCGACCAAAGTGGGCATTCTATGTTTTATATTTAAAATGATGATTCTACCCCTTTATAAAAGTGAAACTTTAATTAGGAAGAGGGTTAAATGGTCATTTAATCTCAAAAGAATCTTTCAAACTCTATTTGTTTGAATCACCTAAGAACTGTGATTTACGATTTAAGCCACCGATTTGGTTACAAACCGTACGATTAATTCAAAAAACGATTTATACATACGATTTGTATCGCTTTAGCTAGGGGTGATAATTTTAGCGCGGCCCAAAAATTTTGGGTTTGGACCTTGGTTTTGTGTTTAGGTCCTAGCCCACAAATTTTAGGGCTAGGATCAAGGTTCAAAGTATTGAAAATGCAAGGTGTATCAGAAAGGTAATTTTAAGAGATATATCGAGATATGCTTTGTAAACATATAGATACAGACGAAAAATCAAGATATGCATGGATACACTAGAAAATAAAAAAAAAATCCTTAAAAATATGAACAATGATAAAAATGAGTTTTATGTGAGTATAACTAATTTATTTAAACATAAAAACCATTCTTTAATGATTTATATAAACTATTGAGATATAATTAATAACCATTGAAAAATAATAGAAGAACTAAAATGTGTGTATGTATATACTAATATTTATTAGTTAATATTATTTTGAAATCATTTATTAGTTAATATTTATTATATATAGATTTAGATAATATTTATTATGTATACAAGTTAATATATACCTTAATTTTTAATAAATAAATATTACTTGTATTCATCTTATCATTATATAAGTATTAATAATCAAATTTATAGCATTTGTTGGGAAACATCCACCAAGGCAAGAAAGGTTACTTTAAGTATAAAAAAACATGTCATTTTAATAAGTAATTAAGGTTGGCATAACGGTTAATTAATTATTATTATAAGCAAATGACTTGGGTTTGAAACTTGTTACCTTTGGTTTTTTATTTTTAACAAGTTATTTCACTCAAATAACATTTAATGGCATATTAAATGTTGTAATCAAAGGTAATTTAAATGAGCATTTAATTAAATTATATTAGCATTTAGTGACGTCTCAAACTTCAAGACTTAATTAAAATTGATATTAATGAGAGAGAAGAGATAATTTAAATTTAAAAAGAAGAGGGAAATTAAATGGGTTTGATACATAATGTGTATCGGCTTGTTTTGGGTATGTATTGGCATGTTTTGCGTTGTATCGGCCGATACATACCCGAAACAATCTGATACAAAGCCAATACAGACCCGTATCGATTCGACACAGACGAAAAAATACAAAATCACATAATTATACATGTTCCATATATCAGAACTCTTTCAAAAGGATACGTATTGGACTGTATTGGCCGATACATTGCGAAATTTAAAACCTTGGCCGGGATTGGGCTTAATACTTCAAGCTCGGCCCGGGCCTGGCCCACATATAAATAAACTTACACATTTTGTGTATAATGTATACATATGTATACATATTATTTTGCATTATAATATATATTTTATATATAAATATTATAACATGACATGTATAATTTATATTATATGTAATATTTTATATTATGTAATGTATAAAATAAGTTTATATCCATGTTATGTCATTTAATATATAGATATGTAATGTTTTATATATGAGTGACATTGGGTCAAAATCAGGCCCGACCCGGCCCGGGCCCGTATAGACCTGTGCTAGGGCTTATGTTTCAACCCTGGAACCCTAGGCCGGGCTGGGCCCGGGCCTAAGCTGTAGCCCTTATCATAAGTGAAAAGCCTAGCTCGACCCAACCCATGATCACCCCTAGTTTTAGCCCCGATTCTATTTGAATCATATGGTTCAAATCGTGAATTGCACGATTTTGAAAACATTGTAGTGATGCCTTAGTAACTCATCAAATTAAAATCTGGTAAACTATAAGTTGTTAGGAACCCATCAACATTTAATCATCAAGGACAATTGTGTTCAGGGACGGAGGCTAAGAAGATAATGCTCTCCTTAATGTATTGTAAATGTAAACTTGATCATATGCTTTAGGCCATTAATCCTTTTTCTAAAGGTGGGGAAGGAACTAAGAAAATATAGAAAGAAGATAACAAGATCCAGTTAGATTGATTTTGGTAAGACCAATATAACCTTACCATGACCACTTTTGTTTCTTTTTTCTATGTAAATGAGTATACTAGGATCCAGGTTTCATGGTTGCAAATTAGAACAAGCAATTCAACCACAACCTTAGACCCTAAAAGCTACTAATTCATCAGCTCCAAGACTGAATATAATCAAACCAATTGTAGATAATGATCAGAGGAAATGTTATCATGTGCCCAACTTTCTATTTTGAAAATTCCCCTGCACAGAATTTATACAATTAGACGAATAAACCTTTAGTGTGCAACTTTAAGTCAATATGCAACAAAGGTAGTAGAATCACTGCAGTCGACACCTCAAGCAACCAATCGAAGATTTTTGCATCTACTGGTTGCCCAAATTATTAAGCCTAGTTACTTCATGTATGCTCTTAGTTTAGATATGCACTTTTCGTGAAGGGAACTTAAACACAAATATTTTTCCTTATGAAAAATCACAAAGATCTTAACCAAAAATATCAAGCATACAATAGTAGTAAAACAAATAACCAAAAATAGAGCAAGCAACAGTAGTAGACACCAAGTTTTTACGTGGAAAATCCCTCAATGTGAGGGTAAAAACCACGGGACCAAAGTCCAAATCATCCATTATCAACAATAGTAACGGGGTACAATGTTTTTCTATCTAGTTACAACTAAATGATGAACATCAAGAAAACTCTTGTGTACCAATAATAAAAAACATCATTGAAATGAATAGCAAATAAGAAATCTCTCACCAAAGTTGGAAGCACAACAATGGAAGCAAGAAGAGATGTTGAAAATGGATTTTTCTTCTTCGTTTCAACCCTTGTAAATCTTCTTCTTCTTCTTCCTAAAAACCTTTTTTTGTTCTATGATATTTTCTAGAGGTCTATTTTTTGAGTTGAGAGAGTGGAGAGTGAGCTCTCTCCAATTCGTTGGTTAGCCAAGGACGTATTGGCTTGCCTTGCAAGCCAATGCAAAAAGTCTCTCGACTTTCCATTCATTTCTTTTTGTCTTTTTCTTCTTTTCTTTTCTCTACCTTTATTAGTGGGTCCCACCTCATAAGGAGGGGTTCCCCCTCCCAACTTATGAGGAGGGATGCACCATGCCCAAACCTGCAATGCTTCTACAATATTCAAATTTTCTTTTGGTAAGGCCTTGGTCATTATGTTTGACCCATTCTTGTCAGTGTGAATTTTCTCAAATTGCACTTCATTTTCTTCAAGAACATTCCGAATCCAATAATACCTCACATCAATATGTTTAGACTTAAAATGAGAGCTTGCATTCTTACACAAGTGAATGACACTTTGATTATCACATTGGAGTGTAAATCTTTCTTGTTTCAAACCAAGTTCATTTAAGAACCTCTTCATCCGCAATATCTTCTTGCAAGCCTCTATGATAGCTATGTATTCAGCCTCTGTAGTTGACAAGACTACACATTTTTGCAACTTGGACTGCCATGACACTGCTCTCCTAACAAAAGTAGACAAGAAACCCGATGTAGACTTTCTGGAGTCAATGTCACCTGTAATATTAGCATCTATAAACCCTTTAAGCATAGGTTTACCACCACCAAAACACAAACATACTTTGGATATGCCTTTTAGATACTTGAGGATCCATTTCATTGCCTGGATTGGTAAGAAATCTACTAATCACACCAATCGCATGTGCTATGCCCGGCCTAGTACAAACCATAGCATACATAAAACTTTCTATGGCAAAGGCATATGGGGTGTTCTTCATTTCTCCTATTTCTTCCTCATTCTTTGGGCTTTGATCACCAGACAATTTGAAATGATTTGCCAATGGAGTACTAACTGGTTTCACTTTATCCATGCAAAATCTCTCAAGCACATTTTCTATGTAGCTTTCTTGTGACAACCACAATTTCTTGGATTTCCTATCATGTGAGACTTTCACACCCAAGATTTATTGAGCTAGACCTAAGTCCTTCATGAAGAAAGACTTGCTTAACTACTTCTTTAACCTATTAATTTTTGTCTTATATTGCCCAACAATCAACATGTCATCAACATATAGCAAAAGAGTGATAAATCATCACTAGAAAAATACTTAGTGAAAACATAATGATCTAAAGTTGTTTTACCATACCCATGCTCTGTCATGAATGATTCAAACTTTCGGCACCATTGCCTTGGAGCTTGTTTTAAACCATTCAAACTCTTCCTTAACTTGCAAACCATATGTTATTTTCCTTTGACTTTAAATCCTTTCGATTGTTGCATGTAGATGTCTTCTTCCAAGTCACCATGGAGAAAAGTCGTTTTGACGTCCAATTGTTCAACCTGCAAATCCATATTTGCAATCAATCCCAATGCAATATGTATTGATAACATTTTTACCACTAGAGAGAAAATTTCTTCAAAATCTATGCCCTTTTTCTGTCCAAATCCCATCACAACCAATCTTGCCTTGTACTTGGTTGCGAGCTCCTATCTTCATGCTTCAACCTGTATACCCATTTATTACTGAGTGCCTTTTTACCCTTGGGTAGTTCTACCAAATCATAGGTATGATTCTTATGCAAGGAGTTCATCTCTTCTTGCATAGCCTTGAACCATTCTTTCTTGTGCTCACTTTCTTGAGCCTCATGATAGCTTTCGGATTCACCTGCATCTGAAAGCATTATGTACTCATTTGGTGGATATTTTCTTGATGGTTGACGTTCCCTAGTTGATCTTCTAAATTTAGTTGGGGGCTCTTGAGGGGGTTGCTCCCCCTATTCATAATCACTGTCAACATCTACATTGGGAGCATATTCATTATTTTTTGAGTTCACATTTTCTTGTTGCACATCTCCTCCATTATTTCTGTGCACCAAGGGAGGAGACACTGGATCCAAGTCTACAAGTTCACCTTCATCTACTTGAGGCTTCTCAAAATTTTTCAAAGTTTTCAATTGTTTGGTCTTTAAGAAAGACCACATCTCTACTTCTGAAGATTTTCTTTGCCACTGGATCTCATAACCTTTCATATGCATATTCCAAGAAAGCACACTGCTTGATTTTGTCATCAAGCTTAGACCGCTCAACCTTGGGTATATGCACAACGACCCTACAACCAAATACCTTGAGATGATTATAGGAAATATCTTTTCCTATCCATACCCTTTCAACAACATCACCATTCAAATACCAAGCATACAACAATAATAAAACAAATAAGCAAAAATTGAGCAAGCAATAGTAGTAGACACCAAGTTTTTACGTGGAAAATCCCTCAATGTGAGGGTAAAAACCACAGGACCAAAGTCTAAATCGTCCACTATCAGCAATAGTAATGGGGTACAATGTTTTTCTATTTAGTTACAACTAAATGATCAACATCAAAAACTCTTGTGTACCAATAATAGAAAACATCACTGAAATGGATAGCAAACAAGAAATCTCTCACCAAAGGTGGAAGCACAACAATGGAAGCAAGAAGAGATGCTGAAAACGGATTTGTATTATTCGTTTCAACCCTTGTAAATCTTCTTCTTCTTCGTAAAAACCTTTTTCTCTAAATCCCTTTTCTATTCTCTAATATTTTCTAGAGATCTGTTTTTGGAGTTGAGAGAGTGGAGAGTGAGCTCTCTCCAATTCGTTGGTTAGCCAAGGACGTGCTGGCTTGCCTTGCAAGCCAATGCAAAAAGTCTCTTGACTTTCCATTCATTTCTTTTTGTCTTTTTCTTCTTTTCTTTTCTCTAAATTTATTAGTGGGTCCCACCTCATAAGGAGGGAACCCCAACAAACTCTACAATGGCAAAGATAAAAACCATGGTAAATGAATAAGCCAAACTCAAAATCGTTAAAAGTTTATGATGTACATAACTCATGTTTCGCAATTGTAGCCTCATGTTAGTCCTCAAATATCTCAGGGAAATATGTTCTGCTACCTCTTGCCATTTTATTTTAAGAATCGAAAATACAGGATCCATAGAACTTGTTAGATTGGTAACAATTTATAACATTTCCATCTTCAGTCTTAAGGTAGAAGACGATGAACAATGTCTTTCACTGAAGCCAATTTATAACATTTATAACATTTCCAAAATTACCTATTGCCATTTTATTTTAAGAACTAAAAACATAGAAGCCAATGAACAATGACTTCCATTGAAGGGTAGTTTTGATATTTCCAAAATTAACTGATGGACTGTTAACAACAAGGACCTATTAGACACATTTTGAAAGTTTGAGTACTGCAAATACACGTTTTAAAGTTTGGGGACTAACTTGAGACAACCCCTAAAGTTCAAGGTACTCATTAGGAATTTTCCCTAGTTCAAACCACTTTATGTTCCATGTCCACAAGCTGTTTTGTAATGGTTCATCAATAAGAACTCATAATGTTAAAGTGCACTTTTGTCATATAATACATGATTTTGTAGTTAATAATCATCAAATGACAACTACATGGAGTCATGGACCCATGATACTCTGCCTTCTATGGACAAACATAGGATATATTTTGTTGATCAGAAACAAGACTAAGGGCATTGCTGGTTAACTGCAATAATTACATTAAGAGGTATATTGGTATTAGTGAACTTTTCTTTCTTCTCAGAGAATGTATTTCTGAATTCTGAATATTTTATCCCCATATATAAAAATTTTTATTTGTGTTTTGAGTGTATTATTGGAAAATAAAAGGTTGTAAGATTCCTCTTTAAGAGATAAGAGGTAAAAGATAAGAGGAAATGAACACCCGTTTTCCTCTTAAAGTTATAAGATTCCTCCTAAAATATAAGAATTAAGAGGAAACGAACAAGCCCTAAATGTATTGGTTTTTGTACACATTGATAGGTTAAATATTAGGAGTTAGGTCACCTGGTCACTTTTGAAGGATAATACCCTTTTAAAAAGATGTTCTACCCAATTCTTGAAACTTAATAAAATTTCAACTTAAGAGTATCACCCCTTTAAATCACAATTTTTTAGTATCACACATATTGATACTTGGAACCTTTGATCAGAGTTATCCTTGGATGATTTCAGAGTATGCCACACTAATGGGTTTGGTGTATTTTATCCACATTCCCAACACCCCAAATCAAAAAGGTGTTTTGAATTTAAAAAACAATAGGAAGTACATGTGCTCAAGGTTCAAAGTATTGACATGTATCGACTGATACGTATCATTCCAGGACCCCTCCAATAGGGGTGTATCGGAGGTTTGACTGGTTCAGGGGTAAAGGAAACCTAAACTGGCCCCCTGAACCGGTTGTGAAATAATAAAAAAGCAATAAAAATATGTACCGATTCACCCGATATGCCCCTACCGATGTATCAGGCGTATTGATATTTTGAACTTTATTAGTCATGTGATTGCAACAAATTCGTGTCTTACCATTCAAAGTGGATGAGCTCTTTCTTTGTATTGTTATTTGTTTTCTGATGAGGGGAATTTTGGTCAACCTAATTGATAGTGGACACGTGGACACTGTCAACAACATAGCGTCCCACTCAGCAAGATAGCTCGCTAGCTCGACACATGGTAACCAACATCAGGTACACGATCGAGCTAGGGAGAGCTCGATCCATAACGTCCGACATAGCAGAGCAACTCGCCAAAGTAACACATGGCAGTCAGTATCTAGCATGCGATTGAGCTAGGGTGAGCTCAATCCTCCGACAGCACCAGCTCGTTCGAAACAGTATCAAAGGCAATGCCCGCGTAAGCGCTGTAGCCAAAACACAGGGAACAATCCACCAAATTGACCGCCTCAAGACTAGCAAGCGACCTGTAATCGACACACAGATCCACTAATCAACTGACTAGTACAACCCAGAATTTAGGAAACAACTCTATACAAGGCTTAGAGACATTACCCAACAACACCTGAACCTCTAGTAGTTATAAAAAGACCCCATGACCACTCCAAAAGGTAGGCATACATAAGCTCTCACTCTCTCCCAATTTCTTTGATAAAACCATTCACTGACTTAAGCATCTGTGTGTCCTCCTGCATAAAATTTACCTAGGCACTCTAACCTCTCTTTCTCTTCTACAGAGTTCAGCTCAGACCCTCAACTCGGCTCACCGCAGATTGAACCCGGTCCGAGCCATCTCATCAGACACGAGGGAGTGAATAGATTCTGTGCCTCATCTATTGGTAGGCATATTTTGTGCCTCATCAATTGGTGTCGTCTGTAGGAAACACAATAAAAAGCATGTGTTTCCTTTCATTCATCTCTTTATCCCTCTCATTTTACTCAAAGAAACCTTTCAATGTCATTCTCAGGAAATCCTTCCACCAATAACATCAACAACCGGATCCCAACCATCACCATTGGCCAAATCGATGTTCCTCTGCCACAAGAAAAGAATACGAATATGCCCCCCATCTATGGGACCAGAAGCACCTCCTACGACAGGTTAATGACCTAGTACGGTGTGTCAATACCATGATTGAACCAATGCGGTCATGGGAGAACAGGTTTGTGTTTATCGCTGGACAAAAGTAGCATCCACACCAACAACAGTCTCAGTAGCAGCTTCATCAATAGTCTCAACAACTTCACCAACAATCTCAACAGCAGTGTCAACCACAACATCCGATGATGTCTGGACAATCAGCCTCATAAAACCAACATCCCTCACAATCCAACAATTTGAATCAAGAAGGTTTACCCCAATCGCGAGTGTGTAGCCAAATCCATGCACCAAACAGAGAAGATACTACGGCTCTAGATGAGCAAGGACTAGAAGAGAGCCAAGTGGAGGCCCCTACTGAATCTAATGTAGCTAGCTCCACTGAAGACACCAAAAAAAAAAAAAGAAAAGAACACACCGCATAGGAAGGAAGATACAACTTGCCCGGGCAGCGGGCGAGGTTCGTTTGGGAGAAGGTAGCACGACAACAGGAAGAATAATTACTTTATCAGAACAACCCGACTTGACCAGGGAAACCCCTCTCGCATAAAAAATCCTTAAAGCTCCATGCCCTAAAAACTCCCAAGCACCCACCTTGGAATCCAACCGAGGGAAATCAGACCCAGTAGAACACGTTAACAGTTTCCAAGCTCTAATGCTCCTTCATGGAGCAAATGATGCTAGTATGTGTATGGCATTCCCCACTACGTTAAAAGAAGAAGTCTAGCTATGGTATTTGGGATTGACCCCAAGATCCATAAAAAACCGGGACCAGTTCGTCTAACTCTTCATCAATGAATTTATCACAAGCACGCCACTTTCAAAATTAGCTATGTACTTGTTTAACATAATCCAAAAGCCTAACAAACCACTTAGAGAATACATCCGACGCTTCAACATGGAATGGTTGCAGATTCCTGATTTAGATCCCTCTGTACAACTGATAGTAGCCAAAAAAGGCATCAAGCATCGCAAGCTAAAATGGGAACTAGAACTCCACCCTCCAGCTACCATGGAAAGGTTCCTCATGGTTGCCCATGATTTCATTAGAGCAGAAGAAGTTGTAGGACCGGAGACCAAAATAGTAGGAAAAAGGAAGCAGACAGACGAAGATGCAAGCACAAGTCGAACCAGGCGAAGAAGCAGGTCACCTCATAAAAGTTAGATCCCCAAGGAGAAGGTGTAGCAGCTCGCCATGTCAAAAAAGCAGGTCACCAAACAGAAGAGCAGGGCGATGACCGGGAACATCTCCCGCATACAGTATGGTATTTATGCCATTGAATACTCGTAGAAAGGAGATTCTGATGCATATTTAGTCTAATGATTATGTAAAATGGCCTCCCAAGATGAGGGGGGATCCCAACACCAAAAACCCAAACAATTACTGCCATTTCCACAGGGACTTCAGGCACGATACTGAGAACTGTTGGAACTTGAAGAATGAAATTGAGGACCTCATTAGGCAAGGTTACTTGAAATGTTTCATCAAGGATGAGCGAACTCAAGAAGCAGAAGCTAACAAGGAAGCATCGCAGAGTAGCATACATCAGGAACCACCTGCTAAAAACCAACAAGCACTAGAGAGACAGGTTAGAGGAACTATCCACGTGATCACAAGGGGCTCGATTATAGCAAGATGCACCTCATCTGTTGGGAGGAATGTAATACATGAACTGGAACAAGAAGATAACCAGCCACACAAACACCCCCGAGCAGAAGAAGTTATTTATTTCACTAAAGATGACATGTGAGGGATCCAATACCCTCATGACAATGCTTTGGTGGTAAAATTGCTCATAAATGATTTCAAGTAAAAAGGATTTTGGTAGATTCAGGTAGTTTGACTAACATCTTGTTCTCTGAAGCCTTCAAAAGAATGGAATTGAGTAAGGCCGACCTACAGCCCGCTGATATACCACTGGTAGGATTTAGCAGGGAAGTAGTTTGCCTGATTGATTAGGCTACCGATTGAAGTAGGCTCCCCCCCCCCCTCAGCTTGCCTGGAACATGATTTTCTAGTAGTAGCATCTTCATTGCCTTAAAATGCAATCTTGGGATGACCAATTCTACATGCATTGCGATCTGTGGTGTCTACCTACCACCTAGAACTGAAATTTTCAACGGGCACAAGGGTGGGAGTGCTACATGGTGATCAACTAGAGTTTCGGAAATGCTACGTGGAATCACTAAAAGCAAAAGGTAAAATGATAGTTGACATCGATCTGGATCCTCCGCTAGAAAACACTGAAGAAAGAGATCACCCTACTGAGGATATAGTAGTAGTGCAGGTCTCCAAAACTGACCCTGAGAAAACCCTATGGATAGGAGCCCACCTGAAAAATCCTCTATGATCTGAATTGGTAAGCTTTTTATTAAAAAACCTAGATGTTTTCACCTGGTCAGCTATTGAAATGCCTAGTATAGACCTCAATCTTATAACTCATAAACTTAATGTGGACCCTACAATTAGACTAGTCTGGTAAAGAAAGAGAAACCTTGCCCCAGAAAGGTGGAACATAGTAAATGAAGAAGTGGGGGAACTGCTAGCTGCGAACTTGATAGAGGAAGTCCAGTACCAGAGCTGGCAATGAACCCAATTTTAGTGGAAAAAGCAAACAACAAATGGCGGATGTGTATAGATTTCACAGACTTAAACCGCACCTGCCCAAAAGACAGCTTCCCCCTACATAGCATAGATTGGTTGGTAGACGTGACCTCAGGATTTGAACTGCTTAGCTTTATGGATGCCCATTCGGGCTACAACTAGATTTTGATGGATCCTAAAGATCGAGAGAAGACTACATTTACCACCGAGAAAAGCTTGCATTGTTACATGGCCATGCCATTTGGTTTAAAAAATGCTGGAGCGACCTATCAACGATTAGTGAATTTTGTTTTCTCGGAGTTAATTGGTAATAAAGTTGAATGCTATGTTGATGACATGATTATAAAAACTCTATTTTCAAAAGAATTAGTTTTTTATTTAAATCTCGTATTTGAAGTTTTGCAAAAACACAACCTAAAATTAAACCCAAACAAGTGTGCTTTCGGTGTGACCTCAAGAAAGTTCCTGGGTTACATCATCAGCTAGCGAGGTATAGAGGCTAACCCAGAAAAAATCCATGTGATCTTAGACATGAGACCACCCAAGATGGTTAAGGAAACCCAAAGATTAATAGGACAAATAACAGCTTTGAACCGGTTTATGTCCAAATCGGCTGGGAAGTGTCTTCCCTTCTTCAAAGCCATAAAAAAGAACCAGGCCTTTGAGTGGACCGCGGAATGCCACATCGCCTTTGATTAACTAAAGCAATACCTCAGCCCGCCCCCTCTACTGACTAGGCCAGAGGTAGGAGACAAGCTCAAACCCTATCTCTCTACAAGCGAAGAAGTGGTAAGCTTAGTCCTTGTCAAAGAGGTAGACAAAACACAGTTACCAATATACTATGTTAGCAAAGTACTCATGCCACCGAAATAAGGTATCCAAACATTGAGAAGCTTGCCTTCACCTCGGTATTAGCTGTCTGGAAGCTGAGACCCTACTTCCAGGCGCACTCCATAGTGGTGCTAACAGATCAGCCATTGAAGCAAATTCTCCAGAAACTAGAGACCTTGGAAAGACTCACCAAATGGGCAATCGAGCCCAATGAATATGATATCTGGTTTGAGCCATTGGTGTAATCGGAAGCGTGTCATTAACCACTTCAGAACACCAGTTTAGAGATTTATAAATTTTTCCAATCCTCACGTAACCTTAAACAACGTAGTACGTGGTGAGGAAGGGGTCAAACCCATAGGGAAGCAAAGAAAAATTATTATTTTCATTCTAGAAAGATAAAAGGAAAATAGAGTTTATTAATGCTGAAATTAAAGGTTCGGAATTAAACAAGACAATAATTAAAATTTAGAAATTAAAGAACACTGAAATCAACAATACAAATAAATAAAAGTGATCCAAAATTCAGATCCAGTGGCGGTAGCTGTCTAGGAAGACGAAATACAAGCTTTCTCCCTCCATTCAGCCCTCGAACCCCACGAGACACTTTAGCCTTGAATCGGGCGAATTTAGATCTGCAAAACACACAAATGAACATAAATTAAACCTAAAAGATTGTTGTAAAAAAAAATAGCATAAAAGAAAATAAACAAAATTGAAAGGATCGCTGATCAAATCCAATGGCGATAGTTGCAGATTGGTTGGACTGCTTGTAGGAACCCCTCTTGACAAGATCTAGGCATCCTTCCCTTCTACAACCCTTGAACTCCTCAAGAAACCTTAGCCTTGTGAACTGGGTAAATTGACCAACCCCTTCTCCAAGGCCCCCGGGGTCCTTTTTATAGTGAATGGTGGATAAAACAGGGATTAAAGAGAAAGAGGGGGCTGACAAAGGGGTTTTTGTAGAAATATGGGTGCCCTAGGGTTGAGAATGGAGGGTTAGGATTATTCTAAGGTGATCCTAAGGCTGAGAAGAGAATGAGAGGGCGCCCAATATTATGTATGGTTGAGATTTGGGCTCCTAAGATTGGATGGTGGAGATTTAGGCACCTAGGGCTGAAAGGTGGTGATTAAAAGGAGTAGGTGGTGCCCTAGAGTGAATGGCCGAGATAGAGAGCAAAATAGGGGGTTGAGGTCTAGTGGCTAAAGGCTGAATGGTGGGGATTAGAAGTTAGGTGGCACCCTAGGATTTGCTAAGGAGAGGGGAGTATGCTAATACAGTAGGAGGGGTGCCATTCTGGGTTTAGAAAATAGGAGGTGCCCTCTTGTGCTCAAATTTTCACAGAGACATCCCTTCTCTCAGTTGGAATTCACACCAGCTTCCCAAAAACTGCATTTCAGCCCTGAAACTTCCCCAGTTTTTTCTAGGATTTGCACAGGGACCCTCAGAGGTCACAATATTGAATTTAACTGAGAAAAGGGCACATTTTGACTATTCTAAGGCCTAAGTAACCCTAAAATGATGCACGTTAAGGCATCAAAATACAGAGTTATCAATCGTTCACAACAATTCAAGCGCAGGTCCTGGCATATTTCATTGTCGAGTATACCTTCAACTCGTCGTTGCCCTGGCAGATGGTGCTAGCAACAGAAGTTTTATCCAACGCGACTCCCCCACCTCGTGAGATAACGAGCTAGGACGAGGAGCCTTGGATACTTCAGGTAGACTGCTCGACTCATCGGGGTAGAAGTGGAGTTGGGTTAATACTATATGGACCTTGCGGAATAAATCTGGAATACGCGCTCTA
This sequence comes from Nelumbo lutea, assembly GCF_056320005.1. Classification (NCBI taxonomy): domain Eukaryota; kingdom Viridiplantae; phylum Streptophyta; class Magnoliopsida; order Proteales; family Nelumbonaceae; genus Nelumbo; species Nelumbo lutea. The sequence continues at coordinate 139,017,845 of NC_142684.1, read as the reverse complement.
GTTTCTATTCCGAGCATCAAACAACGAAAATTAATATGAGGCTCTGCTAGCAGGATTGGTATTAACGAAGGAAGGGGTTGTACCCACAAGGAAGCAAGGGAAAAAATATTATTTTTGTTCCAGACAAATAAAAGGAAAATAGATTTGGGATTTGCAAAAAATAAGTAAATAGAATATATTAATGCTGAAATTAAAGGTTCAAAATTAAACAAGACAATAATTAAAAATCAGAAATTAAAGAACATTGAAATCAACAAAAGTGATCCAAAATTCAGATCCAGTGGCGGTAGCTGTCCGGGAAGACGAAATACAAGCTTTCTCCCTCCGTTCAGCCCTTGAACCCCATGAGACACCTTAGCCTTGAATCGGGCGAATTTAGATCTGCAAAACACACAAATGAACAGAAATTAAACCTAAAAGATTTTTGCAAAAAAATAGCATAAAAGAAAATAAACAAAATTGAAAGGATCGCTGATCAAATCCAATGGCGATAGTTGCAAATTGGTTGGACTGCTTGTAGGAACCCCTCCTGACAAGATCTGGGCATCCTTCCCTTCTACAACCCTTGAACTCCTCAAGAAACCTTAGCCTTGTGAACTGGGTAAATTGACCAACCCCTTCTCCAAGGCCCCTGGGGTCCTTTTTATAGTGAATGGTGGATAAAACTGGGATTAAAGAGAAAGACGAGGCTAACAACGGGGTATTTTGCAGAAATATGGGTGCCCTAGGGTTGAGAATGGAGGGTTAGGATTATTCTAAGGTGATCCTAAGGCTGAGAAGAGAAGGAGAGGGCGCCCAATATTATGTATGGTTGAGATTTGGGCTCCTAAGATTGGATGGTGGAGATTTAGGCACCTAGGGCTGAAAGGTGGAGATTAAAAGGAGTAGGTGGTGCCCTAGAGTGAATGGATGAGATAGAGAGCGAAATAGAGGGTTGAGATCTAGTGGCTAAAGGCTGAATGGTGGGGATTAGAAGTTAGGTGGCGCCCTAGGATTTGCTAAGGAGAGGGGAGTATGCTAATACAGTAGGAGGGGCGCCATTCTGGGTTTAGCAAATAGGAGGTGCCCTCATGTGCTCAAATTTTCACAGAGACATCCCTTCTCTTAGTTGGAATTCACACCAGCTTCCCAAAAACTGCATTTCAGCCCTGAAACTTCCCCAATTTTTTCTAGGATTTGCACAGGGACCCTCAGAGGTCATAATATTGAATTTAACTAAGAAAATGACACATTTTGACTATTCTAAGGCCTAAGTAACCCTAAAATGATGCCCGTCAAGGCATCAAAATACAGAGTTATCACACCCCCAACTTGATCATTGCTAGTTCCTTAGTAATGCAGCCTTAAAACCACATTGAGTATAAAAAGAAGTCATTCCCATAGCAAGATCATCATTGACAAAATCAGCTAAGTATCCTGATGCCACAATTCTCAAACTTTGTATTAAGGGGTAAAGTCATCCTTCTTTGATCATTATAGAAATTTGGCTTAAAAATATTATATACCCTTCCATTTGCAGACTGTCTCGATAAGATAAGATTGATTTTTAAAATCAGGTGAGTATTCTTCTTATCATTTATGATAGTGGATTTCTACCCCTAAACTTGATATGCACACTTATTTTTATTGCTACGTTCCACCGTTTGATGCAAATCTCGACACTTGCCTTAAGTGAAGAGACTCATTTACTAAGTGTTAGGTGATTGTCTTTGGCATTCCCTTTTCTATTTGACGTGAATCTCGACACTTGACTTAGGTGAAGAGACTCAATTACTAAGTCTAGGGTGTACATTGACCTTTTGTTCTCAGTTTTTTTTTTTTTTTTTTGAAACATTGTTCAGGGTAGTCCACTGTCCTCTAATAATTTGAAGAACTTTGCGTCTAATTTCTCAATCTTTCTCTTCTTATTTTGACAGGGGCAAACTTGAGAGTATTTTCAAATTCTAAACGGTTTTGACAACATTCAAACATGACCAATTTAACTCCTATCACTTGCTACCAATTTCTACAAAATTCAATATTCTTCAGTTGGGGTCATGTCTAGGATGATAAAATCCATTGGGAAGTAACAATCCTCTACCCTGACAATGACGCCCTCAATAACACCTTGAGGAGTCTTGATTGGCCGATCAATGAGTTGTAGAATTACCGGGGTTGGTTTTAACTCGTCGATCCCGAACCTTTCATAAATAATAGAGGGAAACAAATTTACACTAGCCCCAAGATCCAATAGGGCCCGATTGAAAGTAATTCCAGAGATGACACACCTTATGAGAGGAGCACCGGGATCTTTCATTTTTTGGGAAAGTTAGTTTAGGAGAATCACACTAACATCTGCCGAGAGCATCGCTTTTTGTGGGGCCGATCGTGGCTCCCTCTTTTGAGTGCACAACTTTTTCAAGAACTTGGCATAGGCCAAGACATGTTGGATAGCATTGAGGAAAGGGATGTTAATATGGACTTGCTTGAATAACTCCCTAATCTCCTCATTGCGAGTCCCTTTCGTCTTTCGCAACGGCCTAATTGTGAGTGCAGTTGGAAAGGGAACTATAGGTGGGTTCACTATAGGTTCTTCTTCTAAGTTCCCCTTTCCTTTTTCTTCCCCCTGCCCCCCAACTTATGGTCTTCTAGCTCCTGCTCTTCTTCATTAACTTTCTTTATCTCATACGAGTCTTCCAAAAACCTCCCACTTCGTTAGGTTGAAAGGATGGTTAATCAAATCCAGTGGCAGTAGTTGCAGATTGACTGGACTGCTTGTAGGAACCCCTCCTGACAAAATCTCGACATCCTTCTCTTTTACAACCCTTGAACTCCTCAAGAAACCTTAGCCTTATGAACTGGGTAAATCGACCAACCCCTTCTCCAAGGCCCCTGGGGTCCTTTTTATAGAGAATGGTGGATAAAACTGGGATTAGAGAGAAAGAGGGGGTGGAAATTGGGTTTTTGTAGAAATATGGGTGCCCTAGGGTTGAGAATGAAGGGTTAAGATTATTCTAAGGTGATCCTAAGGCTGAGAAGAGAAGGAGAGGGCGCCCAATATTATGTATGGCTGAGATTTGGGCTCCTAAGATTGGATGGTGGAGATTTAGGCGCCTAGGGCTGAAAGGTGGAGATTAAAAAGAGTGGGTGGTGCCCTAGAGTGAATGGATGAGATAGAGAGTGAAATAGAGGGTTGAGATCTAGTGGGTAAAGGCTGAATGGTGAGGATTAGAAGTTAGGTGAAGCCCTAGGGTTTGCTGAGGAGAGGGGAGTATGCTAATACATTAGGAGGGGTGCCATTCTGGTTTTAGAAGATAGGAGGTGCTCACTTGTGCTCGGTTTTTCATAGAAACACCCTCTCTCTTAGCTGGAATTCACACCAGCTTCCAAAAAATTGCATTTCAGCCCTGAAACTTTCCCAGTTTTTTCCAAGATTTGCACAGGGACCCTCAGAGGTCACAATATTGAATTTAACTGGGAAAATGGCACATTTTGACTATTCTAAGGCCTAAGTAACCCTAAAATGATGCCTATTAAGGCATCAAAATACAGAGTTATCAGTTATGCACAGCAATTAAAGCACAAGTCCTGGCAGATTCCATTGCCGAGTATACCTTCAACTCGCCATCGCCAGGGCAGATGGTGCTAGCAATAGAAGTTTTATCCAACATGGTGCCCCCACCTCGCGAGATAGTGAGCTGGGACGAGGAGCCATGGATTCTTCATGTAGACGACTCGACTCATTGGGGCAAAAGTGGAGTTGGATTAATACTATATGGACCTTGTGGAACAAAGCTAGAATATGCGCTTCGGTTTTTATTCCGAGCATCAAACAATGAAGTTGAATATGAGGCCCTGCTAGCAGGATTGGTATTAGAGAAGGAAGTAGGAGCCTAACACATAGCCATATGCAACGATTCATAGCTAGTCGTAAACCAGGTAAATGGGAACTATGAGGATCGGGTGAAGAACCATCCTGTTGATTTTGCTTCATCCTGCACCGTGTCATTTTCGGTGGAAGTAGTCTTTGGATTTTTCTTTGGGCGTGAACACCTTCATTGAAGGTTATTACTACTTCGTATCAGGTATATCCCTCCACTCCCTTTTGGTTTCCGATCTGGTCTAGTTTAGGTTCAAGATTGATCCTTGAAAATGTAGCTTTTTAAAATAAGGAATGTGATTCCCACATGGGAGAGAGAGAGAAAATTTTGAAATTTCGCCCAACCTTCCTGCAGGGTTCGGCCATCCATATGATGGATCTCTCATCCCTTCAAACTTCTCTTTCTCTTCTCTAGATCTCAGTTTGGATCCTCAACTCGGCTTCACAGCTCGACACAAATAGCTCGGCTCATTGTAGATTGGACCCGGTCTGAGCCATCTCATTAGATATGAGGGAGTGAACAGATTCTTTGCCTCATCTATTGGTGGGCATATTTTGTGCCTCATCATTTTCTATTTCAACTCTTAAAGGCTTAAGGCTCAGTTTGGAAGTTTTTCATATTACTCATTATGTATTACATTGCAAGGGATCAAGGGAGTGGGGGTAGAGAAGGGTGCACATGAGGTCCACCAACCTTATCTTTAGGCGCTTGCAACTATGAATGTTTGATCCCTTGTCTCCAATTTACCAAAAAACATGGTTTTTAAAACTGACCCGATGACCAAACAGGTCAGGGGTCCGATTATCGGGTTGAAAGGTCCGACTGCTCGAATTGAATGCTCGGTCCATTCTGATAAGAAAATAAAAAATTCAAAAAAAATCAATATATAAAAAATGGTCAAAACCGTTCAAACGGTTAACTACCCGGATCAACAGTTCATTGACCAAAATAAACGGTTTTGGGGGAAGTCCGATTTTTGGGGAAGATGGAACCGGTTCCCGATTTTTTCCAGTCTGACCGTCCGATCCGGCTTGGTTTTGAAAACCATGCCAAAAAATAAAATCCCTCCTCTCCATAACTGGAGCAAGTCAAGTGACCATCTCAGCTACTGGCCATTGGCTCCAACTGGTCCGAGAGAGAAAGAGAAGGAGAGAGAAGCCGTTACTGTTGCCCTTTTGTGTTTTATGATAGGCTGTGTTTGGTTTGAATGAAAATATAGGAATCCCTTTCCTTTCCCTACCTTTTCTTTCAAACCAAACATGGCATTTTTGGAATGAACCCAGGTTTCCTACTTGCATTCTCTACTCGTGCCGTACCCACATTACAACCGAGTTCACATCTCCGCCCCACAAGGGATTGCTCCACAATGTCCCACAGAACATCCCCACCCGTGTATTGGAAACATCTCCCCATAATAATACCAATCTTGATGATGCCATTATCGGGAGATGTTTCCAATACACGGCCAAGATGTGATATCAGTACAGTCCTACATCTCATGATACAACATGCCGATGTGTGGCTGGATAGAGTGTGGGTAGAGAGTAGTGGGCAGAAAATTCAGTTTGTTTTCGAATTAGTCTTTTGGTTGGTTGGCACTTGACAATCTTTGGTAAGTAAGTATCTTTATGTTTTACATGGAGCCCAGTTGTCTCTTGTATGGTTGAATTCTACAAGAAGATTGCACTAGTCCATACTCCATACCAAAAATAGAAAAGAGAGAACTAAGCGTTGGACTTTACCATTATGGGTTGCCTCAGGCCCATGCTGAGCCCAGATCCAGAACTGGAGAAAAATAGACCCCCATGCCCCATCCAGATGCTTCATAATTCATTGTTTCTCGTTTTCAGGTCAATTCAGAGAAGGGTAATAATGTCATTTAATGCTTCTCGGCGTTTTAGTTTTTGTTGCCCCTCTCCTCTCTCCTTCCTCTATCTAAAGTCCTCACATCGTCTGGGACACGCTCTTTTCTCCTCTCCATCTTACACTATCGAAAGAAAACCCTCGACGACCTCTTAACGATGGCGGCATGGACGGCAGCGGCTCGTCAAGCAGCGTCTCTAACTCGTCTCTCCACCCCAGCGTCGGCTGCCCAAGCCTCTAAGTTGATCCAGCGGCGCGGTCTTGCAGGTGGTGGAGGTAAGAATCTCATTTTCTTCCGTAACCCATCAGTTTTGATCTCAATTTTAGATGTTTGTTATTTCACATCTTTTTCTTCTCCATAGACCTTGATCTCACTCTTAGATTTGGAAAAACGAAATTTAAATCAGAGGTTCTCCACTTCTATTGTTTGCATTGTTCCACGAAAGAAATTTGTTTTTCCCCCATTTTATTTATCTGGGTTAAGAACCTCTAAATGGTGACAGTTGGCTATTTAGTTGGTTAATTCGGATAGACATATTTACAGAACATTCTTTTCTCTCCTTTTGAACTATTGTAGAGTGTACTAATGCACCTCCAATGCCACAATAATCTGAGATGATGTCTTTAACAATGTTATACCTTATATGCATCATATTCAGGTTAATTGAATGTATTTATGCTGGTAAAGAAACCCTTTAGATGACCATTGTGATATGGTCTGTTGAGAATCCGGTTTCACTTTCTTGATCAATGTGAATAAGAAGTGACGGAAAAGAGCGAGCTTGATCAATGCCAGACTCTGCAATATGTAAAAAATTAGGGTTCCTCACCCTTAACTTAATACCACTATTGGAACTTTGGATATAAAAGAGAGTGAAAGAAAATTAAATAAATTTTAAATGGAGTTATAATGGAATTAATAATTTGCTTTTGATTCTTTCTCTTTCCCTTTGTTCGTAATATATATATATATATATATATATATTGGCATTCAAAGAGGGGGAATAATAAATTTGTGGTCATGATTCTAAAGAACATTGTATCTCTAATGGTGGTAGTTTTCTGATATGTCTTTCTTATCCTATTTTTATTAAATGATGATTTTTAAATAAACAAAATATTTCTGCTTCAATGTATATGGAATATACATCTATCAAATTTATCATTTAGCTAGACAACTCTTGTCTTTTGCAAGATTGACTTCATTGACATAGTCTACTATCACAATATCTTTTGACACAATATCTTTTGACTTATTTCACTGATGCCTTACAATTTCAAAAAAGGAAAAGATTCTTTTGTTAAATTCATGAATCATGATATGTGAGTTTGGCTCTTTTGCAGATCATCATGGACCCCCTAAGGTGAACTTCTGGCAGGACCCTATGAACCCATCTAAATGGAAAGAAGAGCATGTAAGTAATTTTTTTTTTTTTTTTTTGTGTTTAAAAGGTATGTTATGTTATAAAGATAATACCTAATTTATTAGTTTCCAATTAACAAGTTTCGAAATTTTAAAGTGTTATAAAACATCAGATGAACTTTGAATTCTCCCCATTCCTATTTCTTGGAATTTGGATGTATAAGATTTTAAATGTTCATTTTCTTTGGTTTTAATCTTATGCTGTTTCTCACAGTTCCAGTGTTCCAAGTCCAGAGATGCTTAGTGATGTCAAAATGATTAGGAAAATCGACATGGATGGTACTTAGGTGATGACATGGTTACTTGGGACTTTGTCTTGGTGTTTATGTGTCTGCCTTTGATAGTTCTGAGGCAAATTGTAATGCTCTTGGGCCTAGGAAATCAAATTCAGTCTAGATTTTGTGTTATGGTTGAGGCCTTTCTAGGGAATTCATAACTGTTTCTTTTGATTAAGTTCATTATATTTGAACGCCAAATTTATAGCATGAATTAATAGGTTTGTATGAAATGACCTATTGGTGTTGCTATTTTTTCCTCCTTTTTCTTTCATGTCTGGATGATCTAATGTCCCAATCAATTAGCTAGTCTTGGATATAACTTAATATGAACTCTCACAATTGTACATTTTTTCCACTTTCAGAAACAGAAAACTTGATAAGGTCATGTGTATAAATGCAATAAAACTATTGATCTTAGAGCTAGAATCTCATCTAGGATACTATTTTCATCAGGGGCATGATGGAATTTGGCACACTAATGTAAGGATGGAAAATCTATTGATCCAACTGAGCTTAGCATGTTCCCAGATATTGGATGGTCAACCTGTATTTAATGGTTGTATGATCCCTCAGGCCAATCACTTGGTTTCTCCTTAAAATCTAGACAAAATATATATCCTAAAACTCCATATTTCATTTTCTAAAAGGATTCAAAAGTTCATTTTAGATGTATGGTTCTGGGAATTGATGTGGCACAAGATGGATAAGGACATGGTCTATGGAGAATCTGAATGGGGGGGGGGGAGGGGGTGATGAGGATATTTTATTGCTTGCTATGTTGGAGAGGAAATCTTGCATGGAACCGGGCTTAGAGGGGAGAAACAACATTCTGGTCAAGGGAGTGTTCTACGGTCTCTGCCATTGCTTTACCTCCCTTAGGAGTTAACATCTTTCCAGGTCAAGGGAAATTTGGTTCCAGGTCAGTATTCCTATGTCTGTATATTCTGCTGCTAGACAAAGGAAATTGCCCTTCCAAACAACTTCATAGGCTTGTTTATGACAATGCGCATTCACAACCAAAAAAGCTAAGCTATCCTCCCATGCCATGGATGACAGCAGACCTTCCCCGTAGCTGGCTGTGGTCATTCCTTTTGACTTGTCTTAGATGGATTAATCATTTTCTAGCTTAGTTGGGCTAGGGAGTGTCAAGTAGACTAATCCACTTTGGTCAGCCATGCCTCTTCCAAAATTGGGCTATTGTTACTTCTCTTAAGTGACATTAAAGCCTTCTAGATCAGTGGACTAGGCCAATTTCTTAGGTGATGCATTTCTATTTTCTACCCTAAGTGGTACCATGTCTTTTGAAATTTGGGTTAATAGAGGCTTGGGGTAATTCTAAACTATAACATCTATAATTTGATAATTTACTTAAAAAATATCTACAGAAAACTGCATACTAGCCACATGACTTAGTGGAGCAGGCAACCTTGGATATCTAGAGTTGTTGGGCTGTTGGCACTTTGACATGGCATGGCATGTTTCCATTGCATGAACACCTTGCCACCTGCTCCATGTACCCAGTAATACAGGTATATCTATGTATCAGATAAAAAAACACAGGTATTATCTAAATATACTACCTGGATGCCATTTCCTGTAACTTTCAAACTTTCTTAAATCCAGGACCTGATTGAATGGTCAGACTGGATGACCTGGGAGCCTAGACATCAAGAGGTCTGTTCCAATCTTAGACTTGGATATATTAGACGTGGATTTAATTGAGAAAAATTAATGGTTAAAACAACGTAATCAACACAGATGGTTGAATTGTAGAACTGGGAAAACAGTAGGCCTTTTATTATTTAATTATAGTTTCAGAGACCATCACTGAGCTGGCTGGAGCAGTGTGACCAATTTGGTTGGCTTGCACTTCAAGTTTGGAAAAGCTGGTTCTTAATTTCTACTTTTATGAATCCATTCAAATACATGACTATTTTTGTCCCATTTTTGCTAAACAATAGGTTTTTTTATTATTTAGTTTTGATTTTGGAAACCATCACCAAGCAAGCTGCCTGGAATAATATGGCATTTTGACTGAGTTGAACTGGCAATTCTACCAACCTGGTTGGTGTGCATGACTGTTCTAGTGTCATATTTTTTGTGAATCCATGTAAATGCATGACTGTTTGACTTCTTTAAATCAAGATAGATGCTTTTTCTGGGTTGGAAAATTGGCTACACAACAGGGAGTAGCCATCCCCAAAACCCCTGGCTCCCGACACTGGTGAAGAAAGGACTCAATCCCAGGTCTCTGCAACAACCAGCAAGTTAGCTGGCACCTTTGTTAGATACATTCTTTAGACTAGTACTTGGAGTTTTAGAGAGGACCTTGTTTTTTTTTATCATGTTTTCACTTTATGTAATTTAACAAACATTTCCTTTTGTTTCTTACTATTGAACATAATGAACCATATCAAGCTGATACACTTAGAATTTGAAACAGAGTAACCTCATGATATTTATTGGCATTTTTTTTTTAATTCTTTTTGAAGGGCTACACAATGGGGGTAGCCCATCCCCCGACCCATAACCCTTCCAACCCCAGGTGCGGGCGGGATTTGATCCCAAGTCTCCACTGCAACCAGCAGGAGGCCTTACCAACCATGCACCTTTGCGATATTTATTGGCATTTCTTAATTTGAAACAGAGTAACCTCTGAACCATTGGCATCTGAAATGATTGTTTTCCAAGGCAAGAGTTATCCCTTGAAACTTTAAATAGCTGTTATGTTGCAGTTATGTTTTGGCTCAGTCAATTTTGTGATCTTTCTCTAAGCCAATGTTTTCCTCTTGAAAATGCATGCTTCAAAAAAGGAAATTCACCTTTTAAATGAATTGTTGTTTGGGCATTGCTTGGATACCCTTACAAGATTCAATTCATGTTTAAAAGTGTATGTAAGCCTTGTCAAAATGCAAAGATATTGTTGTGGGCTCCGTCACTTTTACAAGGAAAAGAGAATTAAGACAAGCATTATTTCCTGTATGTTTAGGATCTTGTCAGCTTGTAAGGTTTTCTGAATCTCCAATTAGTGATCTGAATGAAGATTTATATCTTAAACTTCAACTCAAAATTCTTGCAGTTTGTGATTGTCTCTTTATCTGGATGGGGTTTACTTTTCTACGGAGGTTACAAGTTCTTTAATGGAGGCAAGAAGGACAAGGAAGAGGTAGCTCTAAATCGTTCTGACATTATCTTTTATGACTATAGCTTAAGAATAGCAGCAATTTAGGGTTTATGATTTGCATGATCATCTTACTCAGTGATATTCATAGCAATGTGATCAAGATCTGATTGAATAGATTGATCATTTGAAAGGAATTTCCTTTAATTGTATAATTATCTAAATAATTGTTGTTAAAAAAATTCTTTGTGATTATTTATTTATAATAAAATTCTTTGTGATTATAATTAGATTTCAATCCTGGTAAATAGATTCTTCACTGCTTCATTTTGTGCAAGAGTAGGGAAATTATAATACTGAATGGTCTATACGAGTGCCCAGGTGTGACATAGGGCAATTGTAATAGCGAGGATAGTGTTCTTTTTTTGTTCTTTACAAATAAGAAATATTTCTAAGAATTTATCAAAAAAAAAAGAAATATTGTTAAGAAGTTTTTTATTCATATGTAATTAGATAGTTTATCAAGGAACCCGAAGATCCGTAGTTCCCTGCCATGGTGGAGGTCTAGTGGTAGTTCCTGCTGGAACAGCTTAGCTATAGCTTTACGTGCATTAGTACTGCTGGTCTATATACCTACATGACTAAATCCCATCCTGAGCTTTACACAAAATGATGCAGTTCCTTATCTGATGTTTCCTTTCCACCCTTGGAGGGCACCCACAACATTCTCTGCGCCAGCTCCACCATTACACAACTGTTACTACTCATAAACTGATGAAATTGCATGAAATTTTCTTTTTATAAACTAATTGATTTAATTTTAATCTCGGTGCAGAAACCCGCAGAAGCAACACACTAGGAGTGAAGGACAACTCTTAAGCTGGTTTTATCATCTCGAATTGCAGCTGGAAATAAAGTATGTGCAAGGACTTCATTTAGGGAGATGTGTTTTTTTTTTTTTGCTTTCTCTGTATCAGCAGTTCTCTGTGTACATGACTTTGATGAGTGATTTGGCGTTAAAATGCCGAGGGCCTTTTTCATTTCATTTCTTTAATCAAATTGGTTAGTCGAGCTCAGCACCCCAATGCACATCTCGGTGTTTTATCTTGGTAGTTGGTAATAAAGCCAAGCATCTGGCGTCTATCTTCGCTGGTTCTTCCCATATCGAGAGTCGAGACACAGTGTGTGATCGAGGGATTGAGCAGCCTTCAGTCGAAAGTCGAAACCATTGACGTGTTTTCAGTTTTTCACTTGTAATGTATTATTGTGTATCAGATAGAAAACCGGGAGGATCGGGTTTGGCTTTGTTTTCTTTGTTTGTGAGGTAAAATGGAAGTAAAAAACTGTGGTAGGAAGGTTGTTTGTGTTTGGGAGGTCAAATTATTTACCCAAAGTCAACTGTTTTGCCAACATAAACGATCCTCACTAAAGTTGGGCCGCTTTTTAACAGCTGAAGCTGCTATACAGCCTATACTGATTACTGTTACTGGATGACTCTTTGCTTCGTCTTTCAGTTCATAAATTACTAGGGAGACTGCAAGCTCTTAAATGGATGAAAGCTGTGATTATTTTTTCTTTTTTTGTTGGATACGAGATTGGTTGCTTACTATTCCTGCAAATATTTTATTATTTGATCACTAAAAACACAAGGCTATAAGTCGTTCAATTCAGCCACATCAGCGATTGTCAAACTGACTCATGTAAGTGAAAATTTTCTTTCTGCCTAAATAAGTAAAATCTTCCTACGAAGTGTGAAAACATTACAGCTTGGTAGGAAAACCCGTGGTTGTCATCTAGAATTCAGTCTCGCCATCCTTCCCTCCATTTGCCTCCTCATCAGCTTCAATATCATTTGCTTCTTCTTGTTCACCAATATGGGCAACCTCCAGAGTTGTTTGCTCTTCATATCCAGTGGCTTTCTCTGAACTTTCTCTGCTGTTGGTTGTAGTTGTCATCATGCCTTGCCTTCGAATACTACCTGCTTCTTGGTCCACTGGCTGTTCAAAGACGTTTACAGCACGTCCTTCAGCCTCATCAATGACATTTCTGATTAACCCTTCTCCATAAAGAGAGCTCTGTGGCTTTCCCAATTTCTCATTTTTAGAAATAACTCCGCCATTCCTCCCCTCTTGATGAACTGTACTGGCACTTGTATCATCGACCATCAAATGTTCAGCATGTTGAAAACTTCGACCTATGGAATTCTTGGGCATCTCTGATCTTCCTCTATTTGGAAGTTCTTTCTCCTCTTTACCCTCCAATCTTATTTGGTTATCGTCATTCGTTCTTATTTCAACAGTTTTAGACTTTTCAATCATTTCCAGTTGCCCATTTCCCTGTTCTTCATTCGCAACTGTATCTCCATGAGCATGTTCATCTCTCGTATTCAGGCCTTTTTTATCAACTTGGTAGCTCATAAACCTTTCCAACTTCCCAATTTCTGACATCTGTCTCTTTTTGCCTGTTTTCGCTTCATCTTTATCAGAGGTTCTAGACCGTAAGTCCATACCAATACCATCCAACGGATTCTTCTTCAATTCCCTGTTTTCAGAAACCATTCTCCATCTCTTACCCTTCATCTTACTTCTGGAACCATGTATTCCTCTCATGCTAGAACCGTCACCATTTTGAGAGCCACTGGCCATTTCTAACTTTATCCCATCATTAGCAACCACATCAGGATCCCGACCTTTTCCATAGTGGAGTCTTTTGGGCTGTTCATCTCTGATGGTGCCATGTTCTTTACTGTCCATTACTTTTGAATCACCATATTCATTTTTAGTTTCCGAGACTTGAGAATCATGAGAGTTTCCGTCATTAGTTCTGTTATTCATTGTACTTGCCACTCTGGAAACTTCACCATCTTGAAAACCTCTAGGCTTCTCAAACTTCTCATCTTTATTTTCTCCCATTCCTCGACTCTTATCTGAAATCCTTTTACCATTTTCACCTTGTTCTTCAGAACTTTCACCATCCATATTATTTTCCAATTTCTGCAACAAGCCTTCTCTCAGAATTTCTGTCTGCCCTATATCATCTTTTCCATTTTCAATCCTTCCTTCGTGCATTGTTAGATTCTGGCCATCTTTGGCATTCTTAGATTCTTGAAGTCCCCCCTCTTTAGCAATGGCACCATCCACTTTCTTCTTATCCACCTTATTTTCAACTTCACTGACTATATTCCTTGTTGCAGTTAGATTTGTAGGTGGATTTGATGGATCATCAATACTTGGTGACCAGATATGAGCAGTGCTTTTGAGGTGGTGCTTCATTTCCTCAATTTCATATTCTTTCTGCTGTAAGAGTTGTGTTAGAGCTGTTACTTGAGAGATTGCCTTGGTTGAATCCATCTCCTTCTCTCTTAATATTTTAATCTCATTCTGCTTCTCCTCGAGTGCTGACTCCAGGATTCTCTGTTCCTCTTTAAGGGAATCTGACATGGATTCCATCTCAATGATCCTGTTACTCAGCTCTATCTTTTGGCTTGCAAGGGAGTATAATTTTGCTGTCATCTCTTCATTTTTCCTTTTTACTTCCTTTGTGGAATCTCTTTCCTTCTGTAAAATGAGAACAACTAGAATCATTGCTTAAAACCTATCTATACTATGTCCATATAAACCAATCATAAATGAGAGAAAAATAGTTGTTCCATTGGTAGAAACTGTTCAACATGGAAATTCATCTACATATCTGATGTTAAAATTACAATGTTTTGAGTCCAGCTTAATAATTTAGAAGAGTAAATGATTATGCAGTTTTTTTTTTTCAATTATGGATCTGTTAAATGGGATGTCATATAAGGTTTTTCTTTCTCTTTCTCTCTTCTTCTTTGGCAAGGGGATGCTATCACTCTTGATATGAAGAAGTGATAATTGCTATTTGATATTTCCATTAGAGTGCCATTGGTTGTTGTGAAATGGCTAGAAATTCATGTAAAGTTGAAACACGATTTTTAATTATTTCTTTTTCTTGTGTTGTCATTCCTGATCTTAACAGCTGCTATTGCTGTTTGATACCATCATAGAGTGCCACTGAATGTTGTGAAATGGCTAGAAGTTCATGTAAAGCTGAGATATCATCTTTAATTATTTCTATTACTAATATTTTTCAACTCTGCACTCTACCCATAATAGAAGAAAGGTAAAAAATAGAAGCACTTATCAACAATCTGGTTCTGTGTCATACTTGATGGCACCCATTTCCTTCTAAAAATTCAAATTCCACGCCATGATGATCTAGTTTTGATGTACATCTACTGTTGGACTGCACACAAGCTTCAAACAGTTTCCATTGCATCACAATTTAGTTCCAAAAAAGGTTACCATGTTTTTCATTGTTTGAACACAATATGTGAATAAGCACACACAAGGTCTTTTACCCACTACATGTTTTAGGTCACAGAATCAATTGTGAAGGTGAGTGAAATTAGACAAATGAAAGGATGACAGACATCTTTAACATTCTTATCCTCTTTTGAAAACAAAAATGGATAGATTTTTGCAGTACAATTGAACAAAAACCACTCAATTCAACCTTGATCCTAACTATTTGGGGTTGGCTACATGAATCCTATCCTACCATTGTGCTTTGTCAAAAGCCATGTTTTCTACCATATTCTAAGTCTTTAAATCATTTTTAACAATCGAACAAAAACATTTGCATCATTTACAGATCATATTATTAATGATTACTTTAAGCTTTATAAATATCATATATGTAACATTATAGTGTCAGCAAGTCAAAGGCAAGGTGGAAGCTAGCATCAAGATGTGTAATCTTAATGCAAGTCCTCTGAAAACTCATGCATAAACATAGGGTCCTAGAGATAGATTCCAAAATATTACAAAAGATTTGAGACATCAACTAGAGTCTGGTAGTGTTGATACATGGAGCAAGGACATTGACATGAGGAGCAGTTCAGGAGGTCTTTTGAGATGTTAAGAAAGTTATACCTTTCCCTCACCAAAAACAAAAAGAACAGAGAAAAAAAGAAAATACTGAACCATACTTCCCCATGTTCTTACAACAAGTTGTACCATATGATCAACAATTTCAACATAGACTAATTGAAGTTTAAACTTTATGCAATGGGTATAAGATAAACTTAATTTATGGACAAAATGGTGAGCAATCAAGAAACAACATCATCATATTCTAGGTGAGATATGGATCTCAGATTGATAATTAGAGAGATAAAAGTTCAGAGGACTATTCAGCATAGTGTGCATATTGTAATGTGAATATATTTGAGAACATTTTCAGCAGTGAAGGATGTATGTGATCAAGCTGAGTTGATTAGTGAAATGTAATACCTACGCTTTGTCTATAATAGCTGAGAAAAGGGTACAGATGCTTATGATGGTGATGATAGTCACTATGCCAGCAGCACTTGGCTTTTTCAAATGCAACAGGTAGTTAGATACAGAAAACCATGTAGCTTGATAGTTGGGATAGTGATATAACTTCAATTCTATGCAAGACAAAAAAAGACTGGAGAGATGGGGGGTGATTGAAAAACTTTGGTGTGGTCCAAGTCTATTGATTGGATGTAATTTTTCTTGGAATTAAACAAGAAAAAGGGAGAGAGAATTTCACCAGTTTCCTTTCACACAGCCAAACACAGAATTAGTCATGCTATGTGGGTTTATGCCTTGACCATTACTGGCCAGATCCAGACCCTGTAAGCGCATACTGTAAACAACCGAACTTCATGTCCCACAGGTTTTGAGAGAATTGAGTCATAGTAGTCACGTGGGTGGCACGTGAAATCCCTTTGTTTAGTTTAGAAACATCACGTGGGTGTATTTACTGCTGAGACCTGAGTGATTTTTTTTTTTTTTTTTTTTTTAGAGGAGGAAGAATTGAAAGTAATAGTGGAGAAACAACAACCAAAGAAACTACATTTCAAAAGAAACCCCTGAAGTCTGAAGAGGGTCTGGCCTCTGCTTAATGATACAGAGAAAGATGTCATCCACAACCCGAAATCCATGATATGTTCCATTGCATGATGGGGTGTTAACGAAGTTATGGAAAATTTTGAGTCTGATCTCCACGGAAAAAGGAGGTTGACAAGAGACAAGGCCACCCATCTGATCGACTCTATGACCATGCTTCCCACATTGACAACCGTCAAATAACATCAAAGAGCAGTTGGATAGAAATTTCCCTCTTCTCTCTTTTTTAGTTCCAAATTCTTTGGGGTTTGAAGTGGCATCAGATCACCAATTTGGAGGAATTACTAGCTGACTTACTATACTCGGATCATAACCAACGTCAAAATTAAAAGACTAGTTTTTCTTTTGAATGCGAAAGAGACCAACACAACAGGCTCTTTCCGGTGGTGGAGGATGTGATGGATTCAGACAGATCACGGTTTGATAAGTTTCATAAGAACCTGTAACACATGCGAGAGAGAGAGAGAGAGAGAGAGAGAGAGAGATCATATATACCTGCAAGAGGAGGTGAAGGGACATGATCTGGCGGTCCTTGTCCTGAACAACAAGGTTGAAAATGCGCCTCTCCCTAAGCTTGTGGAGCACCATTACACCCAACGCTGCTGCCCCAAACGCTAAAAGCAGCATCATCGCATATGGCCTCCCTCTGTTGCTACTCCAGTTCCCTTTTGCCGCCATCCTTCTCTCTCTCTCTCTCAAGTCTCCAGGAAATGGATATCTCTAAGTAAAGAGAGAGAAGCAACAGGGTCTCTCTGTTCCTCCGACCGGCCTCCCTGTTTGGTTTTTATAATATATCGCAGCTCCTATTTGCTTCAAATCTAAAGAACCCTGCTGAGGAAGTTGCTTAATTTGCCTCTCTCTCTCTCTCTCTCTCTCTCTCCCCTCACAGACGGTTCACACAAGGGTAGCGAGCATCTCACGTAGAAACGGAAGTCGCAAGGTGGAAGAAGCATGGGAATTGTGTCAGGCGCTGATTCCCACACTTCCCACCAACCCAATCACAGTTACTACAATGCCCTTGATATCTTCTCCAAATGACAGACAGATCGATGAGTGCAGTATCAAGAACAAGCTCGATAGCCATAGGCATGGACATGCAGTTCTTTTATATTCGAAAGAAATTAGAAGCCAAATCTTAGTTAGATCCATAGACTCCTGACTTCTGAGTAAACGTAAGAGTGTAAGATTACTTTTGTTTATATATTATTTCAAGCAATAGAGTAATAGTAAGCAGAGAAAAAGAATATATATAGGGAAGTTGGTCTCTCTAGACAAAGTCTCGAGGAGAGGGAGAGTCAAGAGTGCGCTGTCTTTTTGCATTGATTAAGGCAGAAGGTAGTCTGAGACTCTGAGGTCAAAAGCATGCTCGTTTTCAGAGTGTTCTCTCCACTTGTGTTCTTCCTCTTCAAACGTATAATGCACTCCAGCACCTCACCAAGCAACCAAGCTTCACCTCCCTCTCTCTCTCTCACACACCATAATTTACCATGCACACCATCACCTGGGTTAGAGGTTTAGAGAGATGGCATTGTTTGTGCACCTTCCTTGGAATGTTTCTGATGACAGAACAATTTATCTGTGAAATTTTTATATAATATAATTTCCATGCATATATACCATCAGCCATCTCCAACTCCGTTTTGGTCCCTAAGGCTCAGTTTGGAAGGAGTATAAATACAAATTTGTAGAGTGTAAAACCTTATATTTTGTATATATTTGCATACTAAACTGAACCAAACTAACCTGAAAAAGAGTGTTTGTTTGTGCCAGATTAATATCTGCATGATATTTTTGAAAATTTTGGGTAATCAAGTATTATTTAGGATACCTATCAGTCACTATCCCAAAAGTACAGGGTGCCTATTTGTAATATACCCTTTTAAATATGGCTATTCAACCTGACAAGTTACAAATTTACAATAATCCAAGACTGTTGCAGTTTAAATATAAAATTAACCAATGGCCACCCATACTAAATACAGGTCAACTACAGCTGTTATATATATTTTGTTTGGGATTCACTACTCATGACTCTTGTGATAAATTTTGGTTGAATGTCATATCTAATATTTAATTTAGGAGATTAAATCAAATCTAATATTCAATTAATAACCCATTTTGTCTAAAAGAATGAAGCCCACATTTAATATATATAGAAATAATTATTTTTTTGCATAAATTGCTGAAACCTCCCCTGAAGTTTTAGGTTATTGCTGAAACCTCTCATGAAGTTTGATAATTATAATCACCTCTCGTGAACTTTCTGACATAGTTGCATGTAGACCATTTTTTTTTAATAAAGTTTGTATTATTTTATTTGTAAAACTAGCCTCAATAGTAACTGTATGGGTATTTGGTCATTTTTATGCCTATTTTTAGAAGATCCTAATAGAGGGGGTGTACTTTCAACTGTGTTAGAAAGATTAGGAGATGTAATTGCAACTACCAAACTTCAGAGGAGGTTTTAGTGACGGCACAAAACTTCAAAGGAGGCTTCAGCAATTTACCTCTTTTTTTTTTTTTTGTAAACCACTTTTATTAACATAATGTGATAAATGAATTAAATGAATGATACCTTGGTAGGGCACTAGGGCCACAACAATACATTAAGCCCATGATTTTGGGTTTTAGTCCTCACTATGACATTGTTTCAGCAAAAGTGAACCCTTTTTTTTTTGTAAACCACTTTTATTACCATAATGTGATAAATGAATTAAATGAATGATACCTTGGTAGGGCACTAGGACCACAACAATACATTAAGGCCATGATTTTGGGTTTTAGTCCTCACTATGACATTGTTTCAGCAAAAGTGAACTCTTTTCACAAGCATGGATACAAATCTAAAGAGAAATTTGTTTTGTTTTTTGGTAAAGAAGTAAGAGAAATTTGGCTTCTATTACAAGCTTTTACAAAAATGAGGAGGTTTAGTCTTATCATCCACATGAAAAGCAATTATACTCAAGGTTTAAAGTATTGATACAATAAGCCCAATACATGGCCATGAATAGACTTGTTCATGGGCCGGGTGGCCCGACGGGCCGATTTGGCTCGGCCCGACCCCCGAACGGGTTTGAACAGGCTTTTTGGCCCGCGGGCTTAACCTTGGGCAAAAAAGGCCCGCATAAAATTCGAACCGGACTCAGGCTTTGCCAAAATAGCTCGACCCGAGCCCGGCCCGCCGACTTATAGTTAAACCTAAGTAAAAACCCTATGTGATGTCCATTTGAATAAATTTTTTGATTTGAGAATGTTATTGATTCACTTGTAGGCCCATTGTTCATTTAAATAGGGGAAAAATCTGAATTAAAATAGATAATGTCTATTTTAATAGAGAAAATTTTGAATTTTTCTTATTAGGTCGGGCTTCAGGCTTTTTATCAAAGCCGGGCTCGGGCTCAAGTTGTAGGCTCGTTAGTCGGGCCGGGTTCAGGCTTGGGCCTAATATTTTTCTATTAATAAAGAGTCAAAGCCCGACCCAAGCCCGACCTGGCCCGGCCCATGAACAGGTCTAGCCATGAATATGGATACGGTCAGACATGCACCGATATGAAAGCGCATCAGTGCCTAATTTGATTTTTTTTTTTTTTGAAAGACAAGAATAATATATTAAACAACAGTTATATCTACATAGTCCTGAACCACCGGTATTGCAGTGGGATAAGTATCAAAAGAAAGGGAGTTCTGTGGATGGCGCTTAGCCAACTGGGGCCGCTGCATGGGCTGACATCGATCGCCAAGTTTAGCCAGCCAATGGCAAGACCAAGGCAACAGAAACTTCTCTTGTGGCGCTTTGGCCTTTGCGAATCAGAACATAAAACTACACTCCCAGAATTCCATTAATTGCTGTACAGCAAAGAGCTCAGCTTGATCAATAAAATCAAAATTATCAACCCTGCCCCCATATATTCTCAAACATGATAGATTCCTTGGTAGTAATTATCAACCCTGTTGAGTGTTTTACTTGAAGCAAAAATTTTTGGCCGAAAATCTTGTGTACGACTTAGATCAGATTGTGACAATCTAGAATTTTGGAATGCTTGGTTAATAATAATTAAAAGATTCTGAGGTAAAATTTGGTGGTTTCTAAAACCATTTTCATTCCTAGCAAACTAAATATAGTAAATGGCAATTGCAATCCAACCTAAAACACACAATGTTTATCTCACAGAGATATGAACACAAGGTTAATATTCCATGGCACCGCAAAGAAGATAGCTTGTGCAAAACTACATTCAAAAAATAAATAATTAAAAGACTTCACAAACCCATGGCATAACACACAATGTTTCTCTTGCTGCTCCAAACATAGCAACTCTTTAACTACCCTCCAGCTGATAACCAGGGGGGAATAGTCAATTTCCAAATCCATTTAAGACAAAATTGGAAGTCAGTAGGAAAACCAAAGTTTTTGGTCGGACCATTTGGACCAGAAAATGATCATTTGAATGATTTCGGTTTTACCTCAAACCGTCGTTTAGTCCAAAACCATTGAAATTGTCAAAAAATCGTTGACCTAGATGGTCGAACCGTTGACCCATTTGACCCGGTCAATAGTTAGCGGTTTGGCATTTAAATTTATTTTGATTTATATTTTATTTTAAAATAAAAGTAAAACAAAAAAGAAAATGACAAACATATCCCAACTCCTAAACATTCGATGATCCCTCCAAAACTGAAAATCCAACATCTTCACCAGCTTCGCCGAAGAAGACGACAACGGCACACTGACACCTACCTTCCCGAAGTCTGAACAACCACCCGCCAGCGACCAAGATTTGCAGCAGCAACCGGCAAACACGGTGGAACACTTTATTTCTAAACATCTCTGATCTCTTGAAAGGAACGACATCTCTTGAAGAGAAAGATGGCGATCGCTGTGGACATCCAACCTCTGGTGACCAATCTTCGTTGCGGCTGCCTACGACCACTCTGGAAGGGGTACAACGACGACTATAAGGTAAAAAACTTGCATTTGATTGTGTTTTTTTCTTTTTGTTTTTCTCTCATTTGATCTTTGTTTCACATCAGGAACCACCAATCTCCGTGCATTAAGCCATTTATTCATTTCCTTTTTATTGCAATACTACGATTTCTTGCATCAGGAATCACCATTTGCGCTGGCGACCACTCCATTGGAGCCAAGAACCACTGTATTTTTGTGGTATTTATTGCAATACTACGTTTTATTTTTCCTATAATTTTCTATGTATTTTATTTAATTTTTATGGTATTTTTATTTTTTTAATTTATTTATGACATCGTGGGTTGAACGGTTCAACCCAAATAATTGAACTGCCGAACCGAAAAACGATGCCCAAAACAGTTCTATTTTCGAGTCGAAATTTAAAACCTTGTTAGGAACAGTTGTTGAAGCTTTTTATAAGCCTCTTTAGTGGTAAATTTACCTGATTTATGAGGAGTCCAGTCCCAATGCATATAGATTTTTCGGGAGGAAAAATGGGTGTTTGAATAATTTTAGTAGCCTTTGTGGAATCAAAAGTTCATTCCATTGGCCTGAACAAATGGAGTCTGGATCTCCTGCCCAAGAACCCTGCCCATGCCTACCCATAATACACTACCCCCCATGAATTGGAAACATCTCCCCCTGATACTATGCAGAGGATGAGATGTTCTCCATGTGTGGTTGCAATAAACGTGGGCAGGAGATCCGGACTTGAAGAAATGAGATTTGAAATAGGAGAATTTCTAAGATTTGAAGACATTGGCTGCGCCACCATTGTAAAAGCATTACTTGATTGGATCCAAGGAACTGATCCAAAGTGATTTCAGAGTTTTCTTTTATCAAGTATTCACATTTTGAGGCCAACTCTCGAATTTTTAGAGCTACTGATTTCCAATAATCCTCACTTCTAAATGGAATGAGGAAGGAGATGGGTCAGGATGTAGTAGGCACGTTAATTAGATAAGTACAATGAGTGGGCATGTAATAGCTGTGTGACACATGTCCCAATTAATATGTCTTTCATCCAAACGCTTTTGCTCCATTAGATAGAAATTATCCATTATTTTATTATCTGTCAAAATAATTAAAAATAAAAAACAATGAAAAAAAAACATAAATGAATTCCAACTCCCAAAACGTTTAGGACCTGAAAGAGACTATTATTTTTTATTTTTTTAAATACTTTGACTTCCACAACTGAGCCCATAGCTTATATTGCTCATTTAAGATACCTCCAACCCAATTTCTTTAAGATCATTTTCAAATTTTTAAGTTCCAAACCACCAAAGGCAAAAAGGCTTTTGGTAAAGTAATCTTGTACCACGAACACCACCTATAGGGGTGACTTCGTACCTCTGACTTTTCCCACCAGAATTTTTTAATTACTTTTTCCACACTGTGAATAGTCTTTTGAGGGTACTGGATTGTACTCATTGAATGTAGGGGAACGGGTTGAAGAACAGATTGAATAAAAACTTTCTTACCTGCCTGACTGAGAGTTGATGCTTTCCACCTATTTAGTTTCGAGTTAAGATTGCCCAAAACACAATTCAAATTAGCATGCTTATTTTTCTGGACCAACACAGGGGAATCTCTAAATATCTAGAATGAGGATTAAGGGGACTGATAGGAAGTTGCCTTTTAATCATCCTTTGATGGCGCGGATGAATGCTCTTACTGAAAAATATTCCTGATTTTTCAAAATTAATCATCTGACCAGAGGACTGAAATTGATCTAAATTTTGTTTTAAATTGTCCAAATTCTCCCTATGGGCTCTAAGAAAAAACATGATATTGTCAGAAAGAAAAAAGAGGTGAGAAATCATGCAGGAAAGACCCTCCACAGCTAAAATAAACAAGTAAGGTGAAGAGGGTCACCTTGTCTTAAGCCTCTAGAGGGAAAGAAATGTCCTTCCAAAGTGCCATTAATCAAGAGAAAAAAGAAGACAGAAGAAAAACATTCTTTAATCATTTGACAAAAACCTTCTGAAAACCCTAGGGGATGGAGTATTTTTAATAAAAAGGATCATTCTAATCTACCATAGGCTTTAGACTACATATCTAACGTTATTGCCAGATGGCCTGTACCTCGTTTCTAATTTTTTAAAAAGTAAAACATTTCATGAATAATGATAGAGTAATCCACCATCTGACGTATAGAAACAAAAGCTGTTTGAGTAGGAGCAATACATTTATCTAACACATTTTCGCTATAACTTTATACAGAACATTACACAAATTAATAGGTATATAGTCTTGTACTTTTGTACAATCGACCTTTTTAGACGAGAGATAAATGGGCGACTCAACATCTTAACAAACGTCTATTTACAAAAAAAAAAAAAAAAAACTCCTAAACAGAGAGCATGATCTCCTTCCCATCATATCCCAACATTTTTTAAACACCAAGGCTGACATCACAAACTGCCAATACTAAAATGTACTTTTTTGACTTATTCCTCTTAAGGTATTGCCAGTACGAAATTATTCTCTTCCTCAGAAATGGCTGGGCAAATTAGATGAGATAGATCATCAAGCTCCTCTGGTTGTTGAGAGGTAAATAACTCCGAAAAATATTTAACAAAAACTTGAGTAATATCTTTATGAGAAGAAATCCAACTATTTTGATCATCCTTTGCACCTTCAATATAATTTCTCTTCTACCTAAAAATTGTGCTTTTATGGAAAAATTAGTATTCCTATCCCACAAATGCAGTCATAACCGTCAAGATTTCTGTCTCCAAAAACTCTCAACTTGCGATAATAAATCCTCATATCCTTTATACAAATCATTTTGGGAATCCCAAGTTTTAGATTGTTCCATCAAAATAATTTGATTATCTAAAACTTTAAGTCCATCTTTTGGATCAGTGAAAGTAGATTTTCTCCATTTTATTAGATAAGTGTTAATTCAATCCATTTTTAGAGTCAATCTATAGGATGCATGACCATTGATTTGAAAATTCCAACCATCCTCAATTACATCCTTACAAGAGCTATCAGAGAGCGACATCTCATAAAACCTAAAAGGCTTGGGAAGTTGTATTGTTTGAGGAGTAAGGTTGAAAATCAATGGATGGTGATCAGAGCCCTAACATGCTCCCAAAGAAAGAGAAACATTAGGATAATGTAGCAGCCAAAAGAATCAAATAAGTATTAGAATAATGTCAACTATTTGCTAATTTAGTTAATTTATCGTTAGGGATTTTAGTTTCACATAAAAATATAAAATCAGTGCCTAGTTTGATGGACTGCATGTTAACCGCTTTTGGGTTGTTTATGAATTTTAATAAATGAAAATTATAATTATAAAACTAAAACAAATAATTTAAGATATAATTTTCCCCACAAATTTAATAAAAACTACAAATTATAAAAATAATTTACTTATCTACCTTAAATGATTTATATGTTTTTACTTTACATACAAATTATATGTTAAAATGAAAGCATATTTATTATTCAAAACATTGAGTTATTATTTATGTAAAAATACTAAATAAATAAATTTCTCAATAAAATTAATAAAAATTAAAAAATAATTGATTTTATCAAGCTTAAATGATTTATATGTTTTATTTTACAATATGTAGTATAAAACAATTATATGTTAAAAATGAATATATATTTATGATTTGAAAACTGGAGTTAATATTTAGATAAAAATACTAATAAATAATTTTTTCCAAAATTATGTTTACATGTTCTAGAGTCATAGTATTGTTGCTCTTCATATAACCTATTAAAGTACATTTTTAATGTGTTTATACCTTATTCATAGATAATTAAACTTTAAATTTAATATTATTTATGTGATTTGAATACATTTCCCTAGAGTATCCAAGTGTTTCCATAGCTTTTATATGTATCCATGTGGTTCTAAAGCATATCTATATTCATATTCATATCTGAATTATCTGATACAATACCCATTATCAATAATTTGATCCTTAACCATACCTACGATTTAAAAAGATAAAAAGTTTTTTTTTCTGTATTAAAAAAAAAAAAACACCTATTCTCACTTTTGAAAGTATGACCAATTAAAACCACCCTATAAATTTTGATGAATTCTCATTGGTTAATGTAAAACTTAGTACGAATACTTGAGAGATATCGATGCAATGGATATGGAATGTTGTCCTATTGCCAAAACCAACCAGGACACGAGTTACATGAGTAATATCACTCTAAAAATATGTTTGGGCATTCATCGTCGCTGAAGATAATGGATTTTAGAAAGATTTAGAACTGTTTGGATTGCACGTGAAGCGCATTTAATAGTGAATTCCGATCCATTTACAAGACACTACAGCCATACATCTCACTTACGACCCCATCAATGACGACATTCAAGTTTGAGACGTGCAGCCTGTGGGTGACTGGTGAGAGACCTCTTGCCTATTTCTAATAGATGACGAACAAGATGGAATGGAATTTGTGGGAACTATATGAAATATGACCACTCTATCGACAAATTCCATACGTTAATACAAGACAGATAATCCTTTCTCGGGTTTTACCCAAAATCAACAGAGCAGAAGTGGCTTCAAAAATCAAATGCAGAAGCCAGATACAAAGTTAACATGGTTAATTGGTTACCATGACGGTTAATGCCTCGTCTATTATTAGACCCAACCATCAGAACACGCAATCAGGATCTATTTTCTATTTATATGTTCATGCCAACTTACACCAATGGAGGAAAAAAAAAAAAACATGAAGTTAGAGAAAACAGATGAGGAACTATATATCAACAAAATACTATAAACACACATGGGAGAACAAGAAACCCTTGTTCCTGAACTCTTGTACTGAATTGTGAGACATATTCGGTATTTTGAAGAAGCATGCAGTAAAGGATATACAACTTGTATGCAAAAAGTGCTCACGTTTGATGCCAAAGCTACCATTGCTTGTGAACAAAATGCTTTTAGAAGCTCATATAGCAGTTCCCGCTGCAATCCAGTTCAGTTCACCTACAAATGGAAGTATACAAAGAAAATCAGATGAACAAAGTAATCTCAGAACAATAACATGAGATCTTCAAGCCCAACATGCAAAACAAGATCTGTTGCAATAGAACAAACCCAAGATCAAAACTGATTGACAGAGAGAAAACAAGAAATCACAGAACAGAGGAACTCAAGAAAGCACACAAAGATTTACGTGGTTCGGCGCTTATAGCTTATGTCAATGGGCAGAGTAACAAACATCCACTATAAGAAAATGGCAATGGAAAATGCAATGTTGTGCAATCTCACTCTCACAGAAAATCCTAAACCCTAATACAGCCCTCACTCAGACCTGCGCGATATCTTCTAGTACAAGCCCAAGCTACATAAAAGAGAAAACCCCAACTTAACACATTCGGGTCAGACTGATAAGCTAAAAATGGATTGGGTCCACCTCCACTTCCACCACAGACCACTATGAAATTTTGCCTTCGAGTTTTTTCCACAAATGTGGGTTAGGATATGAAGTGGGCTGCAAGCAAGAAAGAATTAAAGGCACAACTCCACAAGATCAATGCCAAAGTTTGATGATATTATTGAGAAATACTATTGTGATATAGAATCTATAGATTGTTCTTACAAACACAGCATATATTAAAAATGAATCATAGATATATCAAATATAAAAAAACACAATTACTTCAGCAACTATGGCAGCTATGTTGCATTAATCTTGTTACAGGTGTCAGACTCTGCAAATTGTAAAAAATAAGATATTTAATGCGGGAAGTATATTCGAGTAACAACTATGATTATTACGTAAAACTATAAGTACTTAATTTTAAGTGCTAGAACCACACAATAAGTGGAAAATAAGTACTTATTCGTGTTTGGAAAATGAGACTAGAATAAGTACTTATTTTAAAGATAAGCACTTAAAAAATAAGCCAAAGTTGGGTGGCTTTTTTTAAGTGCTTATTCAATAAACACTTTTTTTGTGAAACAAGACTGTCCCCAATGTTTTGTTTATTTTCCAAAGGACTGCCCCCAAAAGCCAATAGAACCCTATTGTTCTCTACCACCAAATGTTAAATTACAGCAGTGGCAACAGCTATCGTTCTCTCCATCATGTCAATATAATATCATAAATATCAAATATATGTCTATGTTAAGTTAGGGCTATAATTGTCATTTCTGAAAGTACAAGTTCTTGTGGGATAAGCAGCTCACCAAACACTGCAACACAAATAAGTATTTAAAATAAGTGATTTGAGAAAAGACCTCCCAAACACTAATAAGTACTTATTTGAATAAATACTTAAAAACAAGAACTTATTGAGTAAGTCCTTACTCGAACAAGCACTTATTTCCCAAACATAGCCCAAGAATATCTCATATCTTTAGAATTTATCATCAGTGATAATACATGGTAGAAGACAGCAGAACCACAAATAACCACAAAAATTGATGAACAAGTACTACAGTCAAAATGCAGTAGTGGGATCTTGTGTGATATATTTGAGAAAGGTAGATGTGGGAACAGTTCTTATTTCTAATTAATTATTTAAAGTTATTTACCTTATTTTATACTTTGAACCTTTTCTGGTTAAGGTAAAATCGATGCAAAATTTTCCTACAAAAAACACCAATAATAGAAGTAAAAGAAAATAAAAGAGGAAGATGACCTTGTTTAAATTATTTAGAGTATAGTCTTAAAAGCATCATTAGCTTTCACAATGTACAATAAACCCACTCCAAAAACATAAAAAGAAAAAGAAACCCTCACTCATAAAAAAAATGGTTGGATTGCCCCCCCCCAACCCATGATCAATCTCGACGATCCACTATATGATCAACCCATGATCAACCCCCAACCCATTTAAAGAAAGTGCTTTTCCATTGTTATTTTGAAAAAAAAAATGCTACATTTGAAGTGATTCTTTTGGTCGTTATCTTCTTTCAAAGTGTTAAGGGGAGTTGAAACATGGACTACTTTTTCTTTTAATAAAATAATCTGTTTTTGGTCAAGAAAAAAAAATCCAGAACCATAAGAAATAAGAATATTGTCTTAATACTCTGTACTAATATATGCATACATTTATCTCAAAACATGGACCTTTTCTACTTTTCCCATTATAGACAGAACTCTGATGTCATGTTGCATCTAACTGGTTTTTTTGGTAAATATCAAACTGGTTTAAGAAGATAACATTATGAGGAGAAGGCAGAAAAGGGTACCTTAAAAGTCACCAGGTAAAATTAACATGTACAATAGCCATCAGCTCATCAATCCACATCCTTCACTTCAGCTTCTATGTCTACAACTGTTACAGAAGAGTCTTTTCCTGCATATATTTACAGGGAACAGGATGTTAGAGGAATCTAAACCAGTAACTCCTGAAATTGGATTACAGAATCCAAGAACAAATCCAGTTATTATGGTAACAAGCATTATACAAATAACCTGGAAGAATAAAGTAGAAATCATTTGGGCAGGACAATGTACCTTTCTTTGAGCGGGGGGAGAAACCATTGAATGCTTGTCCAAATGTCCTAGACTGGTTTGAAGAGAACTTGGTAGGTTCTTTAACGAACTCATTGCCCTCCACTGGAGTTGATTTACATCGACTTAGAAATCAGGGGAAGAAAGATAGTATATATATATATTTGAAAATTTGCATTTGCCTCAAAAGCAAGAAGGTAACAATATAAATATTAGGTTTATAAATTGGATGAAACTCCGAAGAGAACATCAATACAGCATAGAAAGCTTATTTCCCATAGGTTCTGGCAAATCATCAGGAAGCTTTACTCCCCAAGTCACCAAAAAAGGGTTCCTCCAAAAAGGACCAAACATTCTGTTTTATATGGCACTATTAATAACAAGGGCCTCAGTATCAACAGTAGTTAAATATGACTTCACCTAATAAACTAAGAGTAGCACCATTCTGCTGGGAGAAGCAAGACCCCGTTCCCCCAAAACTAGATTGTCTTTCTGTGTTTTTTTTCCTCCACATATTGCAATATGAGGAATTCCCCCCACAATAAGGGAAAACTAAAATGTGTAAAGTGTACCGCATTAAATTACAAATTGAATTTTGTTGGCTTTTACTTATATATATATATATATATATATATATAGATATATATTAGTTATTACCAGAGAAAGGTTGGGTACAGAAGGGGCAGAGCTGCAAACCATCCTTTAGAGAAGATCTGCAAGAGAAAGTCAAATCACTCTAAAATCTGGTTGAGAGAGGGAGGTATCAAAGGGATCAACACTATTCTAGTATATGATAAGGATTTTTTACGGCTGTTACCTGAAAATCTGAAAATCGTTCCCACAGTTAGGGCACTGCACATACACCATAGTAGCAACAGAAAATGGTCAATCATTGTCCAGAAAACCATGCAACATTAACACCTAGATAACATTATAGAGCTCCTTTTGCTTAAGGAAAACAAATTACATAAGAATTAATGCAACTATGGAAGAAGCAATAGGCAAAAGGTATACACTTCCATAAACTACTAATCTAGATATTCCTATTATATGGATGCATCAATCTGTGAATATCCAGAGAACTATGCCAAGCAAGTATCAAGCATTTGATTTGTAGTTTATGAACCCGTAATCATACACATGATGCAAAATGCAAGTAAGAAAAAGAATGGTTCCACTGGATTATTTGATTTTTCTTATCACCCGTATTTTTGGACAATATGGGCAGTTTGTCAGTTTCTATTTATCCAATGTTGGGTCCCTTCATAGATTTTGTCTTTTAACTCCTTTATGTTTGTATTTTACTAAGTAATTTATCAGGTTTAAATGTCTATTACATGTATGTACTGGACACCAAATATAATCCATAGTACCATAGAAGAAAAAAGAACATAGAGAATATTTAACGGACTGTTTTATTCACTAATCAATTTGGGAAACAAAATAGTGCCTTAATTTATTGGGCTTTAGATGTATCCCATAGTATCATATTCTACATAAAATTGTGGCCTAAGATGATTTCAATAAATGGGTCTACCAAATTATTTGTTAGTTTATTATATTTTAGACATTTCACTTTTACTCCTAGAAATAGTAATATCAAATTAATTCTACATATTAAGAGAAAATAAAAATAATGGTATACAAAAATAAAATATATTTTTTTTAAATGGAGTTCTAAAAATATCAATTAAACAGTGATGCACTCATATAAATTTCATAAAATCATCATCAAAAGATTTAGCTCTCTAAGCCAGAGTATGCACAGCTCTAGCATATGCCCTAAATTATGCCTTTCACCATCTCATTCTAAGAAGGAAAGAAGGGAAGAGTAGTTCCATCTTTACATGTTTCTCTGAAGAGACTTTTATGGCTATCTTACTAATAATTTTTTTGGACTGCAGTTTTGAACAGGATTGTGACTAGGGACAATTTAATCAGAAAGGGCATAGAAATAGATGATGTTGGTTGTGTTACGTGCGGCACAAATGAGGAAAAAGAATACCACTTATTGATACATTGTGAATTTTCTTATGCCATTATGGACAAAAATGCTGAATTTGTTTGGGGTGGAGATGTGCTTAAGAGTTTTCTAGGAGCATGGGATTTAAAAGGTTTGAGTAAAGGTGGTAAAGCGGCATGAAATATTATTTTGGCAGCATTATTTTGGGCAATGTGGGTAGAAAGGACTGCTCGCATATTTGAACGGAAACAGGGTTCAGTGGAGGAGGTTATCAAGAGGGTAATGGGCATGATGTGTTCATGGATGGAAAATCATAAGATAATGTCTTTGTAAAGACACAGAAAGAGGTTTTGATGTATGGGCTTATTATAAGGTTGTAAAAAAATAAAAATAAAAAATGGGGAAGGCATTGAAGCATATGATAATTAGGAATAATAGATCAAACTATGTATTGGGCTATATAAAGTCCTTTTATATGGTTGCACATCACTTTTCACCACCTTACCAAGAAATGGAAATACTTCACATCTAATGATAGTATCCTATCCTAAGATGTCCCAATATGGATATCGACATGGACACAGATAGGGGAGACAGGAATTCAACTCTCCATTTTGTGAGATCTAAATCATGGATACAGTGCAAGTACCCCGTCTTATATTCTCTTATCATACTCCTATGTTTAGTTTTCAACCTAAGCATCATTTCCCAATAACTATCTTGCCAACTTTAATTAAATTTCTATTGTGTACATTTTTTATAGCATGGTTCGTTGAAATATAATGTTTATATATTTAGAAATGTTAATGTTATGAAGTGTACCTTGAAGTGCCCATGCACTTTGCTGCATTGTATTGAGTATGTATCAAGTCTGGCAAGGGTATAGTAAGCATGTATAAGTATCCTGGTGATTATAGGTCCTACCCATGGTTATAGGTTGAGTATACAAAGAAAAAGAAAAGAAAAAGAAGGAACCCCATATGGAAATATCAAAGCTATTAAACATGTCAAAGACATTGAAGCAAAATGAGAACTGGGAAATGAGCTCAAGAATTGGGTTTCACTTAGACTAGATTAATCTTAAATAAAGATTCCCTCGGTTCTTTTTCTTCTATGCAAGTCAACATATTCTCATATTCCCCATACAGAAGAAACAATAAAAGATAATAGAATTTTCAAATAATAAGAGAAAAATCACAAGTGAAATAGGTCTTACGTTGCCTTTAATTATATCTCGTCCTGCCCACCAGAGGAAAGCACCCAACCCCACAATTGGCAACAGCACTGCAAGAAGCTGTTAATGAAAAGCATGGTGGAATCAGTCAAAAGCCAGAGGGGTGAGATAAAGAGAGACAAAGCAATTAGAGATTAATGCAGAATTGGCTGCTAGAAGCAGAATACTAGAAACAGATTGTTGTTGGATACATTAAGCCCCAGAGGCACGACAGAATAATATGTTCATATAGTTATATGATTAGCTATCCTTGAAATTATTTATAAAAAAAAAAGCCTTGAATAGAATCTAAAATGAGTTGAAATATAAAAAATCATAATATTGATTATGCAAACATCATTAACTAAATTGAAAGAATAATAATTAGGAGAGTTCCTTTGTAACTTTGCTTACTCATTAGTGTTCCTTTGGCCAAGGCACCTTTTTAGTGGAAATAGGAAAAATCATAAAGTACAGAAAGAAATGCTGGAAATTATAGAAACATCTAAGATGTAATACTCTAAAGGAGGACCTCTGGTGAACATGAGATTCCGCCATCTAAAACATGCTAATCCCACCATCTTTTTCACAATGGAGCTATTTTCACAAGAATGTTTCAGGGTCTCAGCCCTACGAAATTATAGTTACCTGTTCTAGCTCTACTATTAACAAGTAAAAAGTCCCAGTGAAGCATACTACCATCAAATGCAACCAAAATCACGAACAAATGACATGTGAGAGTATTTTCTCAACACAAAAAAACGAGAGAAGTTGCAATTGATATCCCACTGTGCATTAAGAAAAGCTTATCCAAGAACTACGAGCACCTGAACTGGACCAAAAGCCTAAAAAGAAGAAAGGACAACTTACCCATATCGAAACAATTGCATCCAAAACCCAACCAAGCTGCCCTGTCATTGAAAGATAAGTTAATCCAATAGCCAAAGCAAGATTACCCAAAACCCTCACAGTGTTGCTGTTATCTCTTCCGCCCCCACCACCATTAAATCCAAAGCCCTGGTTAACTTTAACTAAAACATCCCTCTTCTTCCTCCCCTTCTTCTCTTTCATGAAAATCTCATCTTTCCCTGCGCTCTCCCTAAACAAAGACCATCTCTCCACAGAAGCCCTCCATCTGAATGCATTCTCCTGGAAATAACTGACTTTTCTTCTTGATTGAGAACAACAGTTGATGGGTTGAAGGAATCTAAGCCCAAAGGAGCTTCTCTTCTTGCTAATATCACCGGATAAGCCGTTGAACACTGGAACGTTAATTCTTGAAATCTGAAGGGTGGTCATGGAGAACTTGTGACTGTTTTATATAGACAAAACTGTGATTGGGGGTGTCTATAGGGGATTCATGGTGGGTGGGTATGTAGTTAATAACAAGAGCTTTCGTCCTAAATTTGGTTATATCCTCTGTTAAGCACCAAAGGAGGATTTTTATGGTGGAGAAGACATGGATTTTATACCACAGAGATATTAAAATCTAATTGCCCATTTCATAAACCGTGTACATATTCACAATTTTACCCCCAAGCCAAAGAAAAGGATATTGCCTTATCCACGTGTCTTGCATGCAGTTGATTAATCTAGTCAAATGATCTTCAATCCTCTATCTGTAACTCTCGGATAGGCTTAGAGATATTTTTGTTGCAAGTAATCGTTCCAGGAAGAAGTCTATACGGTGGATTATGTTCGAGACAGAAATATTTAAAGGAGACATTTTTGGTGATGTTTGGCATCGATGACGGCGCTATCTAGTCTGTTTTAAATAGGTAAATTTTTTAAACTATCTTGTAGTTTAGCGAATTGGCTAATTTTACTCATAGTGTGAAAATTGACACGATCTAATTCTATAAAGAGGTCGGCAGCCACGAGGACACCTACCTGAAAATTGAACATCTCCGATAACATCCCACCCGTTTCATAACCCGGCAACTCCCCAGATGCTTCCGCTTCTATTCCCACCAAAGGTGGAGGCACCTTGAACCCTTGCACCCTTAGTTTGTCCCTCCGGCTTTGTTGTTCGATGTGCTGTGCCTGCTGTTGCTTTTGGTGTGTTGTAGTCGATCTGTCAAAACCATTAGAGAAACTGAAGACGAGCAGAAACACCAACCCATCGCTGAAGTCGTGGAAGAGATCACCCGTGTAGCCACCAGCACTGAAGACGAGCGTCGGCTCATGGTGCTGGATTTGGCAAGGATCTGTGGAGAGATCGGAGGTGAGGGTGATTTCATGCGATGATGCTATCGTTTTTAGTTCATCCTCTTAGGTCGGCCGATCAACTATTCATCGTCTTCTGTCTTGGCTGTTCGGTTCTCTCTCTCCACAACAACTAATGAATTTTTTCAGTAAAATTTCTTTTTGTGAAAAAAGTAACGTTACCTGTAGATGGAAATTAACAAGATGATCGATCTCCATTCATCTCTTGGTTTCTGGTTTTCCACTGAGAGATTTTAGAGATGGTATTTTAGGAATAAATGTGGTATTTTTAGGAATGAAAGTGGGAAGGGTATTTTTAGAATTTTTTTATAAAATATATTAATCACATGACTTTTAAAGGATGCTAATGGTAAAAGGTAGAGTTAATCAATTGTCAAAAACAGTGGGGGTAATGTTAGTCAATTTTAAAACAGTAAAGGTACACTTAGTCAATTAACTAAACTATAAGTGTAGCTTAAGAAGTTTACCATTTAATAATTAAAATATGTTGTTAATTAGCTAAAAGTACTCAAAGTTATTGTTAATATCTAAAATTTTAATAATTATATTTTTATTTAATGTTGATTTATAGAAAATAATTATTGTTAATTTAATATGAACAAATATTTTTTTAATAAATTTAGTTTTATTAATAATTTTAATAATTGTTATTACTTTTAAATAAAATTTTGATTAACTTTAAATAAATAAAAATAATTACAAAAGCTAACATTTTAATTAATTTTACTAATAATTAACAATTATATATAGAAATGACAACAAGTTGGATTTAGGGCGGGGCACCCCATCCCTATTGTTGCCCCATAGTCAAGACACTCTACCCCATCCCGCCCCGTCCCCAATGTCAGGCAGGTTCAAGGCAAGGCAACCACTCTTCATCAAGGATGGGGAACCCTTGAATTTCCCCGCCTCGTTCCCAATATTGGGCAAATTCAAGTAGAAGTGTAAATCGAATCATGTCGTGCCAAGCCTTGGGCTAGACCATGTCGCGAACCGGACCAAGTTATGAGAGGTCCACTTTAAAAAAAATGAAAAAGATGTTTAAATTTTTATTCCATATGATTTTTTATGTATACAATTGTTTATATATATAATTAGACCTATTCATGGGCCAGGTAGCCCGACGGCCTAGCCCAATACAATTACATATATAAAAAAGTACTTATGTTATATATAATAAATAATGTATATATATGCTTCTTAAATTATTAATAAATATCAATTTACTATTAGGAAATATAAATTAGTTTATTAATTTATTAAATTATTACTGAATTAATATAATATTAGTTTATAAAAGTATACTGAAAATAAGACATTTTGTGTATAGATCGAGCTTAGGGCTCGAGCTTGAGCTTCAGACTTTATATAAGGGTTGGGCTTGGGCTTAAGATCTAGGTCCAATGGTCGGGCCAGGCTCGTGTGGGATCAGGCTTGCACATTTTCTATTGATAAAGAGGCTCATGCTAATTATAAAACTATGATTTTTTACAAATTAAAATTTTTATTTAATTTTAGTATAGTATAAAAATATATATAACATTTCTATATATATTAATATAAAATTTGTTATGTAAATATTATATATGCATATAACTACAAAGTTGAACTTATTAGGCATGATTGGACTCCAAAAGTTTTATAACCAATTAGACATCGGATCTGTTTATCCCTAATAATGTGTAGGCATTGTGCATATCTCAGCTAAACCTAAGTTAAAAGAAAATAGTTGCTTGAGCCTACAAATTTATTGATATAATCAGGTTAGGTTAAGTTATAAACGATTTGTTACTTTTTATTATTAATTATTAAAATATTGTTAGCTGTTAAAATACTGTAATTATTAAATTACAATATTTAATTATCATATTTTCAGAAATATTGCTAATTTCTTGGATAAAACTAATTAAATGTAATTTTATGGTAATTAAATATAACTTTTTGGTAATTAAATGTAATTTTCTACTATTTATAGCTTAAATTATAATTACTATTAATTATAGTTTAAAAATAATTATTGTTAATTATATTACTACTAATAATTAAAATATATTTTTTCATTATTATACAGTATTTTTTGAAATAAAATACAACTAATTTAATTTTTTTAATTATAAAGCATTAGGTTTTTTAGAATTTTTGGATTTTTAATTATTTGTTGTTTTTACATTATTATTCAGTAATTTTTGCATATAAGTATTTTTCAATATTTTTCATCATTTATTTTTGCATATTAGTCACTACAAAATTAATTTTCATTTGCTTTCAGTAAAAATAAATTAAATAACTAAATAAATATCATAGTTAATAAAAAAAATATAGCTAATTTTCAATATTTTTCAATAATTTCTGGCTCGAGTATTTTTTAATAATTTTTGGTATTCTTTAATAATACTATTAATTATACTTTTTAGTTATTTTCAATAAATACGCTTATTAATATAAAATATTGTTAAATTTCAATATTTTTTAATTATTATCAGTATTTTAATTATTTTTTGGATTTTTAATTAATTGTTGGTATTTTAAAATTATAAATTAATATTTTTTATTAGTGTTTATTAAGGTATCAACTCATAAGTTATCTAATAATATTATTAAAACTATCAATTAATATTTTTATATTTAAATTTCTTATTTTTTATTAGTGTTTATTAAGTTGGCTTTTTAAGTGGAATTGAAACACATTTTTAATATTTACTAAGTTTTGTTAATATTTATTTTTAGTGATAGTTAAGTGGATTTTTAAATTAATAATTTTTTTTTTGTTTAACCTTAACCTATTTATATTATTTGATTTATATTATTGTTATTCTCTATCTCTCTCTCTCTCTCTCTCACTCACACACTCTCTCTCTCTCTTAATATGCATTAAAATGTCTTATTGTAGCTTTATTAATCTAATCAAGATAAGCAATGGTTATTGTTTTATATATTTAAAACAAAAGAAAATAAAAAATGCAAAAATGGAGAAGATAAATAAATAGGTTATATATAGATCGGTTTGAAAAAAAAAATATATTGTCCTAAATTATTTCTTAAAAATCGAGAAAGTATGGTATAGAGCAATGCTAAATTCAATCTTTTATAAGAAAATGGCATATTGTTAGCACAGTGTAATGATGTGGTGTCAATGTGATATCATATTGGATGTTTAGATTATATAGATCAATGTTGAAAACATTACTGCTAGCACTGGTATCAAACAAAACCAGTATTGTTTTCTTAGAAAACGCCTATGTGACAGCACCGGTTCCAAACAAAAAATAAGTGCTTATAGCTCCACAAGCCCAACACCGTTTTTATGAGAAAACATTGTGATGTTCCCAACAACTATGCCAAACACCTACTTTATACACCTTAACCACATCAGCAATGATCGAAATGGAGTGCCTAGGATTTTTACTGTAACAATTAAGTGCAGGGTGTTCTACTATCATAATGTGGTTTTTTGTTTTCAATTCATTTGTCTTTTGAAATCACTACATTCGGAAAAAACAAAACAAAAGCAAGTTGAATTTCGTTTTTATTTTTAAAATGGAAAAAGCAAGTTGAATTTTGAGCCGTTCTTAAACAAAAGACAAATTTTCTAATGATATTAAGTAATGAGAGGAAAATATGTTTTTAAAGTTAAAAATTCAAGTTGGTTTTAGTTTTGAAAGAAAAAGAGAAAAATATATGAAACCAACCACATGTGTATTGATTTGTTTTCAAACTAGATGGTATTGAACTATTGATTTGCCCATTCAAAAAACAAAACAAAATCATCTAGTTTAAAAATATATTGATTCTCAAAATGAAAACAAAATCATCTAGTTTACAAATACATGTTCTTGGTTGTATGCATGTATTTTGTTTTCAAACTTAAAACTAAAGCTGTTCTTAATTTTTTGGTTTAAAGAATGTATTATAATCTAATTATTTAATATCATGTTTAATAAATCATATAATTTTTAACCAACTTAGTGGTGGCTCATTTGATACATTAGTTGGGTGGTCCCAACAAAGATGTGGATTCAAGTCCCACTACCCGTCACTACCTACCTTGAAAATAATTAGTGTGTTGCATTAAAATACCAAAAATAAAAGTCAATAACTTTTTACCTTCAAAAAATTTCTTTTGTTTTAAAAACCATTGTTTTGATAGTTCCAAAAAACATGTACTATTTTTTAAGCAAAACCAATTTTGTCCTTACCTTTCAAAACAAGAACACAATTCAACAAACGCAACAGGCCAACCATGGGTGTTTTAGGTGGCATTTGATAAATCTGAAATCTGAAAAGTTAAAAAGATATTAAAAGCGTTTGAAATCTTAAAAGAGACATATGCTTTTCGACTTTTTAGAGGCTCTGAACAGAGAAGGTTGTTTGTGTTGGATCAATCCTTCAACATCTGAAATTTTTTAATTTTACTATTTTACCCCTAGAACAAACTATTTGGTAATTTTGAGTTCAATTTGTACTATTTCATAAATATAATTTATTAAATTCAAAATAATATTGAAAAAAATGGATAAATTATGACAAATTATAAAAATTAAATTTATTAAAATAAGAAAAAAATTGAAAATACATATAAATTTATAAATTAAAAGTAAATTATTAAAAGTTAAAATAATAATGAAAATAGTAATAAAGTTCATGAAGCAATGAAAAATATTTAATAATTATCAAATTATTAAACTAAAACTATTAAAATCTTTAATTATTAATAAAATTTAAAACAATTAATAATTAATACAAATAAAAATTATATAATCGAACGCCATTGCTAAGACAGGGTTGTCATTGAGAGATAGAGAGAGAGAGAGAGAGAGGGAGGGAGGGAGGGAGGGAGAGGGAAATTGAATGTCATTGTGACGGTGGGGGAAGACAAGGGAGAGGGAGAGAGAGAGAGAGAGAGAAGGGTAGAGGGAGAAGTTTGTATTGGTTTGCCGTCAATGAATAAGAAGAAGAAGAAGAAGAAGAAGAAGAAGAGAGGGGGAGAGAGAAAGAATGGTGGAGGGAGAAGCTTGCGGTGCTAATTCACCATCTATGAAGAAGAAGAAGAAGAAGAAGAAGAGAGAGAGAGAGGAGAATGAGGGGCATAATGAGAATGGGCATTTTTGTCTTTAGTACGGTCTAAAAACCGTCTTAGCACATTAAGTCACCAGTCTTTCTTTTACAAATTCATATATGAAAATGCATTTTAGATCCTTTATTTTTTCATACTCAACCTAAATATAGGTGGTGTCTGAAAAGAAAAATTTTTAAACTTCAAATGTCTGAAAAATATTATCAAACACCACCTATTGGTAGGGTCTCTACTCTAGTTTGTTGTAATAGAGACTTAGGATCAAATCTCATTGCCACCTGTAGGGTTGGGACTTGGGAGGTTATGGTTGTTGGGGATGGGTTACACCCTCTTGTGTAGAACTATGAAGCCAAAGAAAAGTCTCAAGCACAATAATAGATTATAGAAAGTTTTTGTCCATCAAATTTTGTGATGCAATTTCATGGATTGAGAGTTTATGTGATGGGTGAATATCACTTCCACTTAAAGTAAAATTACGTAAAATAGTTATTAAGGCCAACTAATTTGTATAAAGTTGAGTGTGTATAGTTGAGAAATAGTATGCCAATAAATTGTGTGGTAGAAATGCAAATAGTTAGATGAAGTAATCATAAACTAGAAAGGACGGGATTAGAAATGAAGTCCTATGAAGAAACCTAAGAGTAGTTCTAATGGGTGATAAAATGAAAGTACACTGAAATGGTTTGATCACATGAAAAGAACCTCGATGATACATGTTATAACTTATAAGTGAGCTATTACAAATTAAGTAGGTATTTGACAAACTTGCCACATAAAAAAATGAAACAATAATTAATCGTGTTTGACAATCCTTTTTTTCAAAAAAAAAAAAAATTGTTGCAATGATTAACTTTGGGATTTAGGAAAGGAGGTGTTTCTTGAATCGTTAAATTTAATGATTCTTGAGTAGCCATGGTGATCTTGAATCACTAAGGTGATATGGCACATTAAAATTTAAAAAAGCTAGTATCTTTTTTTAGATGGCATACATTTGTCATTATAAATATATTATAATAATAAGCCAAAACACTTTTGCCCAATTAGCTTGCATCTCAGTCAAATACATTTTTTTGTGTTTTTCAAAAATTTGTAAGGCAATGTTTGACATAGGTGTCATAGGTGCCACATAGGCACCACATCAGAAAAAGTGGTGCTTCAGAAAACGACCTCTTATTTGGTTTCGTTTTTCCAAAAAAAAAACATTGCTCTAGACCATGCCTTTAGAAATTAGGAAAATGTGGTCTAAAGAAACACCAAACTCAATGTTTCCTCAAAAAACAACTTGTTACTACCAATAGTGTAATGATGTGGCATCATCTTAGACATTGGATAATATAAGACAATGCTGAAAACGGTTTTACAACACTAGTATCAAACAAAACCGGAGCTGCTTTTCCAGAAAACAGACTATGTGGCAGCATCGATGCCAAAAAAAGAAGAGCCATTTTTTGAGAAAACGGTGCAACAAACCCTAAAAAAAAACATCTCTAATTATCTAAAGCAATGACATTGATCGATACGTGTGCATCCCTTGTCTTGTTTATAAAATCCTCCTATGAAGATTCAAATTCAAGTCTCAACACCAATGCTATTGTACGCTACCTTCCTACGCCACTACGCCATCATTCAACTTATGATATTAAGTGAAATAAAATAC
This sequence comes from Nelumbo lutea, assembly GCF_056320005.1. NCBI lineage: Eukaryota > Viridiplantae > Streptophyta > Magnoliopsida > Proteales > Nelumbonaceae > Nelumbo > Nelumbo lutea. The sequence goes on along the minus strand of NC_142684.1, from coordinate 138,976,789 downwards.
ACTTTATTAACTTTACCATTAACAGAAACTTAGACAAATACATACATTGTTTGTGTTCAATAATTCTAACTTAAAATAAAAAATAATATTAAAAATTACTATTTAAAAAATATTAATGAAGCAAAAAATTTATCAATTTTACATTTATATCAAAAATTGTTTTTTACTCTCAATAAATTATACAAATAAAAATATTAATAATAGATAATTATTTTAGTTCTTAAATTTCATAAATTTATACATAATATGTATCTTCAAATTTTAATATTTGTTTATAAATTATTCATTGATATTTTAATTTAGACTAAAATATAACATATTTGTCATATACAAAAATTAAAAAAAAAATGTTTACAAAATATTCAAGAATATAATATTAAATTGAATTTATCAAATCCACTAATTTAAATTTATAGAAAAAATGATTTGTTATTTCAGAAAAAAACTATAGAAAATAAAAATGTTAACAATTAAAAATTATGAATTTCATATGATATGTATCTTAGAAATTTTGATAATTTTGATATACTTTTAGTTAAGATTAAAAGTAAAAATATGATAATAATATATGTATCTTAGAAAAATTATAAATTTCATATGATAGTAATTTTGATATTATCAAATATTTCAAATTTTAATATTTAATTGAGTTTCTTTTTCTGTTAATGTTAAAAATTAAAAATAGAAAATAATTGCTATTGTAATTAAAATATAATAGTTGCATATTTTTTGTGTCTTGGACTTATAGAATTTAACATAATAATGGTTTGTGTATATTTTACTTTGTAAAAACTATATAATTTGAATCTTGGACTCTTGATTGTTGGATTTTCAACAAAGTTGTATGATACCTATGTATCTTGATATATTAGCAATATATATTTTTTTTATGTACTAGTAAGGATGCACGTGGGCAATTCTAGATGATGATAATGACAATAATAATATATCCAATTTTTTTATAAAATTTATAATTTTTTTTTTATTTTTTATTTTTTATTTTATAATTTTATTATTAATTAGATACAAATTTGCAAAATTCAAATCTTATTACAAAATAAGTCACCCAAATATGTGATAATTTGATCGAGTTGTTAAATTTCAAATATCATTGACAGAGCTACCTACTAAACTAGACTTCATTTTGTAGTGTTTTCTATTTTTGGTGTATCTTTGTTTTTGTTCATTTATCAAAAAAATTGTAAGATTTAAATAGAAGGAATGGAATGAGGTGAAATGGAACCATGTAATCAAGTCAGTTATCTCTTCTCACTCTGATTCTTCAATAATCGCTTCTACTACATTGTGCAATGGAACCATGTAATCCTCTGCCACTAATTCCACTTCTACCACATTGCATCTACACTTTTATTAACTTTTATTATTTATGTATGACATTAACATGTTTGACCCAAATTTTGAACTATTGATCTTTGCCAAATAATAAAATAATTTCATTTTGGTAAGTTCTAAATTATGTTTACATTTTCAATAAAAATAATTCTTATTTATTATACTATCATAAATGTGTAATTTTTTTCTACATTTTTTGTAAGTTTTTATATTTATTTCTATTTTAAAAATTTTATTACCTAACTATGACTTCATAGGTTGGTCAATTTGATTTGGATGGTTGAATTGCTTAGCCACCATTTGGATTAAAAATGGTTTTGTTTTTTACCCAGTTTTAAAATATATGGGTTTATATTATTAAAATTATTAACATAGATCTAATTTAATAAGATAAAATGAGAGTTAATAATTTAAGTATAAGACTTAGGTGGCGTTCAGTAATGTGTTCATCTCATGGATGGACTATTTCAGTTCATGGCATGGGATGAACGCCCTATTCGGTTGGTTGTGGACAAGATCAGTCCACACTATATATATCATGGATCGTACCCGTCCATAACCCAAAATCTCGGTCACACATATATCTTGTGGATGTGGTCAATCCGTAGCATTTTCACACTATTTTGATACAATACATCTCCTCTACATACTTTTCTTTCTTTTAATTTTTATTTTTAACATTTTATCAATAAAACGGTATTTTTAATTTTAATTTTAGCACAAGCCTAGAGGTGCTCCTTCTCCACTCTTTTTATTTATTTAAATATTATTTTTTTATGTTTTTTATCAATAAAATGTTTTTTTTACTTTTAAAATATTTTTTATTTTTTTATTATTTTACTATCATTTTTATTAAAATTAATATTAATTTATCAATGTCATTTTTCAATATATTTATCATATAAAATGCAAAAACTAGACATTTATGATCGACTGTATAGATCATTCATAAAATGCATATGAGATACCTTGAACCAAAAAGTGTGATAATGACGCCTAACACTGTGGGTGTGGACTGGTCCAGTCTACATAGTCTGTCCACAGTTTAGAACAACTGTAGATTATGGTATGGTGTGGATTGGTCCCTGCCATAAAGTGTGGTGTGGACCAGTCCACTCCCACCAATTTCTCATCCACACTACGGAACACCCCCTTAATGAGAGGAGGATTAAATGAGGTGAAAAGTAATAATTGAAATTACATTTTCAACCCTTACTATTAGAGATATATTAAATACACAATCATGGGCATTTTAATAGCCATTAAAGTTGAAATAAAATGACTTTTATACCCTTTCTTAAATAAAGAAATTGAGGGTAATTTTAGTAAAAAAAACTTAGTAGTGTAAATATAGAATTATAAATGTCTTCAATTTTTTCTATATTTGTTTTATATTTATGTGTAAAAATAATTTTGGTATGTCACACTTACTTTTTGTTTAATATGATAATTAGTTATTATACATCTTCCTTTTTTTTTTTGCAAAATTTATGTATTTTTATATTTTATTAATTTTTATTATTTATATATGACATTAAATGTTAATACATTTGACCTAAGATTTGAACCATTGAATTGTATCAAATAGTAAAATAATTTCAATTTGGTCGGTTCTAAAGTATGTATTTCATTTTCATTATCAATAATAATAATTCTTTTTATTACACTTATTTTTTTAATTTGATTAATAAGAGTATCATAAATGTGTCTAATTTTTCTACATTTTTGTAGTTTTCTATATTTATTTCTATTTAAAAAATTTTATTACCTAACTATAACCTCATAGGTTTATCAATTTGATTTGAATGGTTGAATTGCCTTAGCCATCACTTGGGTAAAGAATGTTTTTGTTTTTTAGCCACTTTTAAAATATATGAGTTTATATTGTTATTATTATGTTGTCTTTTAACTGCTTATTATTATTATTATTATTATTATTATTATTATTATTATTATTATTATTACACTACTAAATTTTGTTTCTATTTTTTTCTTAAATAAGAATAAATTTTATTTTAGCAATTATTTTTATTTAATATAATGATTATAAATAGTGGATATGCTTCAAAATGTCTTTAACAAAACTCTGTACTTTTTTTTTTTATTTTTTGTGTTCAACCTTTTTTAAATATTTTTTATTCAACTATAACATCATGAATTTCTTTGAAAAGCTGGACCATTGATCCATCATTTAGATAAGAAAATAGCTTTGCTTTCGGATCAATTTTAAATTATATATTTCATATACATTATATAAATGGTTTTTACTTACCACACTTAATTTTTGTTTGACATAATTAATATATAATTTTGTATATATTTTTTTAATTAGTTGTACTTTTTTATTACTTTTTAAATATTTATTATTTAACTATCATATCATCGAATTAATCCATTTGACCTAAACCACTAACCCACGGCCTAAAAAAAAAAGTTAGATTTCTAGGTTGACATTAAATTTTGCATTACATTTCCATTATTGATAAAATTATATCTTATATATAATATTTAATTTTGTTCAATTTAATGAATGTATAATATTGTACATGTACCCAATATTTTATTTTTTATAAATATATAACATTATATCTTATGTATAACATTTACTTTTTGTGATTCTTTGTATTTTTTATTTTTAAAAATTTTATTATTTGATTATGACATCATTTCATTTCTAGGTTGATTTTAATCTTGACATTCCATTTTCATCTTTTATAAAAATGCTTCTTACATTTCATACTTATTTTTTGTTCAATATAATGAATATACAATATTAGTGACATGCCCAATTCTTTTTATTTTTTGTATTATTTATTTTATTTTTATTATTTAATTATGACATTATTTATTAATGTATTTGACCCCAAATGGTTGAATTACTTACCCCCACCAAGAGGGAAGAAAATGATTTTGTTTTCAAATTATTTTTCATAATATTTGTTTTTATATTATTAAAATTAATGTTGTGAATTTAATTAGTTGAATTTAATAATGAGAAAAATATATCTTAAATATAGGATTTAACAAGAGAATATACCTTAGATATGAGATTTAATGAGAGATAATAGGAAAATATTTTGACTTCCAATTGGTTTTAAATTTTACATTTCATTTCCATCATTAATAAAATGCATTTCTTATTTCTCATTAATGTTTTCAACCTATTGTTCACTTGGCCAATTGAACCGTTCAAACCATCACTCGGCCTTGATCCTGAGTTTAGTTTTGTTGAAACTCCCCCTTTCAATTTAAAAACTATCTAACCCTAGTGGTTCAACCATTGCCTCATTCGACCTAATAACCAGGTTACAAGTTGCATACTTAATTATGTGCAAACTTTTGAAAACCATAACTTTGCACTTCGATGTCTGATTAGGGTTATCATTTTTTTAGTAAATTTTCAAGATCTATATATCACAAGGACCTTAGCTTCCTTGCCTTGCTATTTTCGCAAAACCCCCCCTTTTTTGGCCCCAAATTATAATTTTAATATTTTTATAAATAAATAATTAAGATTCAAATTAAAAAACATAAATAAATGTAACATAATACATATAGTATATGCCATAAAACATAATTATAAAATATATGTAAAACATAATTATATTATTTATTGATAAAATATGTATTTTTACATACACAAACGTATAGTGTTGACGTAGAGCGGTTTTGACTCGTTTGACCATGATAATTGAATTGGTGACCCGAAGTCAAAAGAGGATCGGCCTCAGGCTCAGTTTTTAAAACATTGTTTATTATATTGATTATTGTTTAATATGTCAAATATATTATGTTAAAAACGTTCCCATTTTTTTTTATGTTTTTTTGCATTTTATATATTTTTGAATTTTATTATTTAATTGTGACAACATGAATTGGTTCTTGGACCCAAATGGTTTAATTTCTTGCCACCACCTAGATGAAAACACTATGTTTTTGCAGGTAAATTTAAAAGTATAAGTTTTTATATTATTAAAATTATTAATTTATTATGTATGGATTTAATTATAGAATTTAATGATGAGAAAAAAACAAAAAAACCTTAAATATATGATTCAATGAAGATGAATGCAAATTTATACCTTAAATATTGGATTTAATGAGAGAGAATTGAATGCATTGGATATCTTAAAATTACCTCTATTTAAATCATTTAATATCAATAACCAACTACCCTATTTGCCCTCATTTTTTATCAATAAATTTAAATATAGAGGGGTAAGTTTTGTCTTTAGAAAATTCAAAAATATTCTTGAAGCTATTCGTACTTTTTAAAGTAATATAGATTTATGCTTTATTTGTGGCTATTTTGGCTTTTAAAATAAGTGTCATTGATGTATTTACAAAATTTGTATTATTTTCCTAGGATATTCATGTATTTTCATATCTTTCATCCATATCTATGCATTTCCAAAGCATATCAGTATGACATAGCACGATTCATATAACTGACCACATATAATTGGGACAAGGATTAGATGATAAAAATTGATACTATCATAAATTGAAATTACAATTTTACCCTCAGCAAATATTAGTATTTACATTTGATACTGCTATTTGTAACATTTCCCCATCTATTTTTTCTTTAGACTCCAAACACCCAACCCTTTTGCTGTTTTTTCTCGGGCCATGTTCTGCGTTTTGTGTTTTCTCCATTTGTTGGGTCATTAATACGATTTACTCATTCACTAAAATGTTTTTTTTTTTCTATTTTTATTATCATTACTGTAGTCAACCTCTAATTACGGATATAGAAATCAATCCAAACGAGGTTTGATCAAATGAGAGGTTACAATAGCCTGATCTACTCCACATTCTGGTGTGCGAGATAGAGTAAATGCGTCCAGTATCCAATTCGGTGACAGTAACAGAGGACCCCTAAAGTGCAGCCAATTGAATGCGCTGGGCTGAAGCCTCTAGTATGCAAAGACCAATGTAAATGGTGCACCTTTCTTTTGGGCTTAGATTACTCCAATCTCCAGTACTGTATTCTATAGAAGTTGCAGAACTGATGGTAGAAATAAGAGTGTACCACAACTGATTAGTTACAGAACTAATTGGAAATTACTGTAATAAGGCTACAACAGCATTTTGATGAGCTATATTTAGATTTTGTTATTAACTAAAAACTTGTACTGGGGATCTATGGAGGTGAAAATACGGATGAGATTCCAAATGAGCATGTTTAGTTCAATAAAATGGAAGATATTCATAAATCACCAAGCCTCCAGCAATATTGACAGAAGCCAAGATCTCTTAAGCTTACTATTGCATGAAAATTAATTGCCTGCCTGCCTGCAGTTGCACCTCTCTTATGTCATTCATTCTTCTTATCTGATAGAAGCTTTGATGCCACGTCTCCACTGTAAGGTGTGACGGGGTATGCATACTGCTGGAAAACTGAAAATATAATCATCTCAAGACAGACTAAGACATTTTGCAAGGCTTCCTCAATTTGTTCTACATCTAACCAGAAGTGATTAGATTTAATGATTCCCATTGCAGCAAGTATCTCAAGTGCAACTCCCTGCAAACATGCAAGGACAAGCATTTGTAAATACAAATGGAACATAAGGCCACTTGATTTGCATAAGAATAATAAAGGAGGGATATACTAAGTGGAAATATAAAGCCATTACACCCAGTACACACCATATGACCATACATTCAGCTGTACAGCACACATGCACAGACATTCAATCCATACAAATGTGGGACCCCCCCCTCTCCCACCCTACCATCTGGGTGTCTTTAGGAGATCTTCTATGTGGTATATGCAACAGTAGGTTCCAGTATGCATTTAAGTGCTTCAGTGTTTCTTGATTGGCTAGTTAAGCTTAAGATTAACAGTAAGGGCATGGATGAAAAGAATACCTGCCAAAAGCAAAAGAAAACTATCCCTTTTATGCACAAGAATTTGGCAAGAGGCCTGTGTGGTTCCAGCTCCTTCCCAAAGACATGGTAAAAGACCACAAGAGAATACAAAGCTAGTGAAACTGAAATGTTGAGAATGATGGTGAATGTCCAGCTGACCCAATTGGTGTACAGGCCCAGAAGTTGAAGTGCTATCATTAAGACAGAGCACACAGGCCGGATGATGACAAATTGCCAAGTCCAGTATTTGAGAAGCTTCAATGTCTGGTGGTTCAGTCGAACAGTGCGTGGCTGCAAGTAGAAGAAACATGTGTGAAACATATATACATAGCCCCCACCCCAACAGGTTGACTTCATTAACAGGTCTACAGCTGGGGTTTATGGGGTCTTAACAAGATGTATAGATTCCAAAACCCATACTTTAATAGCAAAAGTATCAAAAAGCTCTGTTGTTCAATGGCTGACTGCTCCCAGTTTTCATAGTAGGTACAGATTTGCATGATTTGGCCTAGCTGAGACGATTGATATGGTGGCCAATACAAAGCATGACTCGTAAGAAACTGAAAATTGATTTAACTAGAGCAAATTTTGTCAATGTCCAACTAATACAAGGTTCCTAAGGCACTACTTTCGGAAAGTCCAAAAAACCAGACAATCCACACAGTTTATTCTGAACATCATGCAACATTATCTAAAGATAGCCTAGCTCGGATACTGGTGCAACAATAGGGTTCAGAAGTAGCAAGACATGTGACTACAATAAGATTTTCAAAATTATCAAAATTAAAAAAAAAAATCATTATCAGAGAGACCACAAGAACCATTTATCTCCTCTGGCCAACATCACGAGCTTTTTATGTCTGGTCAATAACTTATTCTGGAAGAACCATCTGGTGACCTTTTTATATCTGGCTTTTGACAATTAAAATGGGTTAGAAATGGAGCACTTGCACTCCATGACAAAGCCCGAAATGTTTCCCAAGTTGAACCTTACCCATGTCCATGAATCAAATGTTTATTCAATGAATCCCATTACCTCCAGGATGAATGGTATTAACTTCATCTGCTTTCATAATCAAGAAACAGCAGAAAATCATTAAAAAAGAAACAATTTCTCACCTGGAAAAGAGTCATTGGGAATGAATGGTGAATTTCTCTTCCTTTGATTTCATCTGGAACTATGTTTTTACTAATGGATATATTCAAGTAACTGTACAACAAAGCCAGAAATTTAGCAATCACCTGCAAGTAAGAACATAAGAAGCTTAGTAGTGGTAACATGATGAGCAAACGAAGCCATAACTGGAATTATCTTACTACCGAGTCGAGAAGAATTACCAGAGCCTCATAACATTCCTTTATTGAATCCAAAAACATAAAAAATGGCTTGCTTCCCCGAATATCCAATAAACCAACAAAGGAGTCAATAGCATATATAGGGGCCATGAGAATGATGATTATTATGGCCTTTTGCTCCTTTGGGTTCTTCCAGTAGAAAAGGTGCTGTGATAGGAGTTGAACTGTGAAATGCATTGTAAGCATCACAGAGAATGCAGATCCCAAAATAGTGAGCTGTCCACGGTTCATTGTAGATATATCCATTATTTATATCAAAATTCAGAAACAAATAGTGTCCAGGCTCCTTCAGTCTTTAGGAACTAAAAGTTTGAGATGTCACAAATGTCTCCTGAGCCAAATCATGAAACATTTTAGTTGCATATGTGTGTGCAGAATAAGGATAGAAGTATAATGTAAAGAACCGAATTTATTAAGTCAAATAACACTGCATACAGGTACTATACCTATTGAATATAATGGACTTGAAGAACATGGTAAGTTGGTAGTCCAATATGAAATGCGTACGGTGGGATAATGACTTTAAAGGAAAAAAAAATTAAATTGAGAGTTAATGGAAGAGGCAGTCAAGATAAACAACTTAGATGCCTATGTCATATTATTTTCATCAATTAACAAATGATGTCGGGATCCCATTTACACAAAACAGAAGCATCTGTAAGCTAGACGAACTATAACTTTGAACTATTTCCCGAATTTTGACAAGAATTTTATTAAACAATATGATACGAGAAGTCCCTCCGCAAGATGGAAGTATAGATTGATGCAACATGAATCGTAAAACTTAAATAGAGAAAGATCTGATCAAGTCCTGAGTCCGGACACAGAAGCCAAGATCAACAAAAGATGGAACGGAACCTGCTAAGAAATTGACATCGAACACCGTACTCAAGTTCGATGATTTAGGGTTCATTTCAAGCTGCAGAGAGTGCAGGAAGCATAAAAGCAGTTGATAGAGCTAACTAAATAGTGCTATTTAGTCCGCGATGAGAAAGAATTTTGTTTCAGATGGACAATTTTTGGCGTAAGACAAGAGAACTTACAGTCTTGCAGAGGAACCTTCAGCCGATCGGAGGAGAAGGGTCAGGAAATTCGGTCAATTCGTGATATCGTCTGGGATTGGAGTTTGGAGACGAAGAAGAGAAACAGGGGGGCAGAGGAGACACTTAAGGAATAAGATGGGTAGAGGGTAGTTTCTCACTTGATTTTTCATTAAATGATTAAAATTCAGTCCAGATAAATGCTTGCAGCTTGTTCCGCGATGTAAATCAGTAAATGTAATGAATGACCTTTGCTATTTACTATTTACCCAATACAAATCAAATAATCTGTCAACCTATCCCAAACCTCACTAGCCAATCCATTTTCTTACAAAGAATTATTATACAGTTAAATTATGGTGCATAAATTGCACAATAAATAATAAAAAAATTATGTTGAAGATATCATGAAATTTAACTATTTTTTATTATTTTATGTTTAATATTTATTAAATTTATCACCTATAATGTCCTATAATTCATGACGGATAGAGTATGGGTAAAGAATATTGGGCAGGAAATGGTCGGGTTTAAGTTTAGCTATAGCATACCAAATAGCCCTTATACGGTCAATCTTAATTATTTTGTCCTTTTACTTTTATTTTTGTATCATAATACATACATGTGTCATAGTCCAGCCCGGTGTACATGATTTTGTCTCCTGCCTATTAAAACTCTATTCCAGAGAGAGGCCCATTGGCCATACTGTCATAATTCCGGTATGTCCCCTCCCAACCAGATTCGGACTCACTCCTTCAATCCTTCCTATCTGGCAAAACTTAAAATTTAAAGATATTTCAAGTATTTCTTCATTTCCTAGAACATACAGCTTGGGGGAAGCTCTTTGGAAGACTATATTGGGAGAAGCTCTTCATTTCCTAGCTTATACAAGCATTATAAGCTAGGTTGTGAGCTACATAGTTTTCTTCCCTACGGAGGATATGCTTAATACATATATATTATCAAAAAGGTTCAGAAGTTTCTTGCTTGCTTCCTTTAGATCTACTACTTGCCATTCTGCAACCATCACTTGTTTTATAGACTATTTACAATCAAAAGAGAGTCGGAAAATAGAACTGTTGGCTTGTTCTTCCACTTCAGAGATGTTGAGAGTCCGTGAATCATTGCCCACCATTCCTCTTGCAAACCGGAAGGTGACTTGATTCTTTTGTTTTCTGTCCACAAGATAGAATTGTTAGTAGTTGTGGATATTATATATCTCTTGCTCCAGCATTTCTCAGTATGGGATCAAAAGACCTATCCACAAAAACATTTAGGGTAAATTTCTTAAACTACCCTTATAGTTTAGTTAGTTGACTAAATATATTCTTACTGTTTAAAATTTGACTAATGCTATCTTTACTATTTTTAATAATTGATCAGTTTAAAATCCAATGCTACCCCTCCCTCATTCTGAATTCATTTTTTTAGATAACAGAAAAAACACTATTCATCATCTCTTCCTGGTTGCACACAAATATGGAATTCTTTAACAAAGCAGTGATCAGTTGTGCTTGAAAGATGTTGAATAAGAGGAAGAATACCATTCTCGCTAGTGGAATGAATTGTCGAAGTAGGCTATCGGATGAATTTACTTATGGTTCATATCAAAGATTACTTCATCTGTTTAGGACAAAGTTCCAACTCAATTGGATTCGTCTCACGTCAAAAGGAAATTGAAGATCACGATGCCATTACCGAAACACAATGTAATTCAAGACAGAACCTCCTCTGCCCTATAAGGAGCTTTCCGCACGTATGAGCGAGAGATATCTAGAAAAATTGCAGCATAACCAAAATAAACCTAAGCTTTTTCTCACACAAATGGAAACAAAACAAGAAGAAAGGAATGATTTAAACAAAGACGAGGTTGGAAGGGGGAGAAAATCATTGCTATTGTTCGATGCCGAGAGTAGGAAGAAGATGAACAGAAAAAAAGGGGTTGCTGGCGGAGAAAGACGGAGGAACTCTAGACATCGCCGATGGAGAGAGAAAGAGGCCGGATGAAACAGGGGTAAGAGGGATCTGGGAAGTGAAGACAAACCGAGGAAGATGAAGAAAATGATGATTAACCCTCTGAAGAAAAATCGGTTTTTCTTTGCCAATCTGCTAATGAAAACCTAGAAGTTCCACTCTACCAATCTGCAATGAAAACTCTCAACACACAACTCCCAACAACCAGCACTGCTTTAGTGGTAATTCACAATTTTGGATTTTATAGTCAGATTTCTCTGAAAAGATTTTCCTTGTGTGCATTTCCATTAACTCTGAAGTTGTAAGACGATTTACGGAACCTCTAGGAAGTATCCCCTTGTTGTATCGAGCATGATCAGATCCCACTCCTTGTCGTAGTGCTCTTCGGGAAAGCCACTAAGCACCAATTTACAGTAGTGGTTTTGTCGGAGGAAGGCTTTAGCCGGTAAGCAACTGGACGGCAACGTTGTAGATCTCGTCAGGAAGGATGATATCGAGCTAGCGGCATGGTGTGAAGGGGTTTTTTACTGTGATGAAGGCTATGTTGCGCCCCTGTGGGTGTGAAGGGATTTTTGGCATGGTATCTCCGTTGTTGATTGCAACAACAGAGGCTGATAGCGGGAATCTAATGTGGGTTCAAATGGGTTGTTGGCTTTGGAAATGCATACGAGGAAAAAGAAAATCAGGGGGAACCGGGAAAGAAAACACATCAGCCACTACTGAAAGAAATATGAATTGGAACAAAGAAGTGGGATTTTACCTTGTCAAGGAGAAGTTGAGGCAATAGGCGTTTGCTCTGCCCAGACGAGAAAAGGAGCACCTCCAAGTGCAACAAGCACTCTACTAAAGAGTAAGACTGAGACAGAGGGAACTTGAGAAGAAGCATTCAGAAACGGTTCTACCAAAATCACCGTTGTCGCTGCAACTTCCAATAGCTGCGGTGATTTCTTCCTCTACCCCCTTTCTCCTCTTCGTTCTCCCTCTTCGCACATCAGGAGTTTGCTGGAAAACCCAGCTGACATTACCCTTTTACACAAATTACAAAAAATAAAAGGGTAAAATAGTATTTTTATCTTACCATTAACTGAATATTAAGAGATAACGTAGTTTAGTCAATTTTCAAATAGTAAAAATACATTTAATCAATTAGATAAACCATAAGAATAATTTAAAAAATTTATCTAAACATTTATTTGAGAGCTCACATTGTCTATCCCCACCAATAGAAAACTGTCACATCACCTTTTACATTTGAAACTTAAATTTAACAAATTGAAACATAACGGTCGGATTCCATAGTTCCTTTTAATTTTATTACCCACCTCTCTCTCTCTCTCTCTGGTTCATTCCTTCTCCCTCAGACTCTAACCCTTCTTTCTCTCTTCCGTTGCCCTTCCTCCTTCCCACTTACATTTGATGACATAGGTGAAACTGTAGTAAACATGTGGGGTTGCTACCACCAACAAGAATTCATCCATCCCGAAGTAGGATTGTAGTAGAATAGTAGACACGGCCACGGCCCCTTTTCCTCGAGTTCAAATCAGTCCCCTACAAAATTATCCCCCACAACGTCCCACAGTACATCTCCGTCATGTATTGGGAATACCTCCCAATGATAACATCATCATTTCTGGTATTATCATCGGGAGACGTTCCCAATACATAGCAGGAATGCGCTATGGGACGTTGTGGGGAAAATCTTGTGGAAGGTTGATTTGATCCTCTCTTCCTCCCCCCTCTTGTTGGATCATGCCAGTGAAATTGTAATATATAGAAGTATTGCTACCACCAACGGCAATTCCTCCATCCTGAATTGCAGTAGAATGGTAGATACACGGTGTGGCAGACAGGTTTTGTACTTCAAACCTTGACCTTGATGGGTTATCTGGTCTATAAATGATCGATTTGAACACTGGTTCTTGGTTATTGGTCCAATTCCCACCTGACAGTCCCAGATGAAGCACCATTGATTATAATGACAAAGCCATTAGGAAATAGAATCAAATCTCCCATGACTCTTGCTAGTGGCATTGTCTCCATGGACTAATTCGGCGACGCATTGGTAATTTTGATTCTCCCACATGTGTTCAAGGCTCTAACAAAGCTTCCTTTCGTCACTTGAATGCAGGACCCTTTTGGCATGCCACAACATACCACAACATCAACTTTGATGGGTGATTGTTGTAAGTTCTTCAATGGGAGAAGAACAGAGGAACCCATGCTTGGGTATCTCCTTAGGTCACTGCCAAGCATTTGCTGGAACGTTTTGATGACTGCACTTTTCGTATAGTCTAGTAAAATTGTGGTTATTGGCAAAAATAAACAAGTTACAGTCGACGTTCTGATGGTTCTTCTATCTACTCAGAGGGCAAAAAAAAAATCACCGAGTTGTAGGTGAACCCAAAATCCATCTCAATGAAAAGAAAGAGAGGAGAGGGAGAAATAAAAGAGCAAATAGTCCCAGATTTCTCACTCTCCATCCTTCTATCTTTCTTTTTCCTAAGAGTCGCCATAACCGTGCCAGGAGATGAGTATGGTAATCACTTTTTTACTATGACTGCAACTGCAATTGTTGAATGAAAGAAGAGGTGGCAGAGCGAAAAAAGAAGAAGAAGAAGAGGGTAAGAGAGAGATGAGTGAACGAGAGAGGAGGGGGTTGGGCGGGTTAATTAAATCCAATTGACTCTTGGAATCCAAATTAAACGATAGTCTGGCTCCAGTAATTTCAAGTGAAAAAAGAATATCTAATGTGTTCCATTGCTATCGGATGGGACAGAAAAATTTTTGTCCTAAAGGGACAAACGATGCAAGCTCTTTATTTGAGTTTCTTGGACCATGTTCACTTCATTTTGTTGTCGATTTATTTCCTATTGAGAGAAGTCCAAATATGATGCTTTTTCCACTAAGATTACTGGGCTTTAGAGTTTTTGGTTATGCAGTACTTAGGATACTTTGCTTCCATGATAGAACAAATTGGCTTAGGGCTTGTTCGTTTTCTCTTAACTCTTATCTCTTAAGAGTAATCTTTTAACTTTAAGAGAAAAATGGTTGTTTGTTTCCTCTTTATCTCTTAAAGAGCAATTATACAAATTTTTTTTCAATGATACCCCCAAAAAGACAAACAAAAACTCTCATATATAGGGTCAAAATAGATATTTGATAATTTTCAGAATTCAAAATTCAAAAGAACATTCTCTACATTCATAGTTTAGAGGAAAGAAAAGTTCACCAATACCAATACACCTCTTAATGTAATTATTGCACTTTCAAATGTTAGACTTCAAAGCAAACGAACAGGCCCTCAGGGTCAGGGACTGAAAGTTTTCTGGATTAATACCTATTTGGCCATTTAAGCAAACAACCTTCATAATGAATTGAAAAAATAAATGTCTCCAGTTTTCCTTGGTAGAGTTACATAGAGGACATAATTCCTCACTCTCTTGTAAGAAATGGAGTTTATCTTTTGTTTTTCTGCCTTTCCACCATGCTTTCCACATCAAGTGCCCACATCAACTACTGAGTCATATGTAAGAGATCACATTGGCACCCCATAGAGGGTGCCCCTAAGCGCCCCACATGCACATCTCACCATGCATTGGAAATCATGGGGGATGATCTCCTATCTAATCTCCATACCTGATTATCTAGAGTTCCATAATTAGTTCCATTGAGCACTTTATATTTTTGATATATGAGATATATAACTAATAAAAAATGTATCATAAAAGTTAAAACAATACGAAGGTATTGCCAAAAAATCAATTGATAATCTCACCTAGATGATAAAAAGATGAAAGAAACCAATAATTGACCAGCATAAGTGAGTGGCCTGCCACCTTGAAAAATCCAAATCAGTGTTTTAAAAACCAACCCAGAGGGTGAACCATTTTTGCCTCTGGGTCATGGGTCACTAGTTTGACTAGCCGGGTCGAATAATTCAAATCGTGCCACATCAATATATATATATATATAAATACAGATTTAGATTTTATCAATAAATAATGTATAATTATGTTTTAGATATTGTATATTGATGATGCACAATCCAGTCGGTCCTAACTGTCGGTTACCTTGCCGCTGACGAAGTTGGAGGTGCCTGAAACAATGAAGAAAATGGAGACTTCCGGAGAGGAACCCGGTTGGAACACTCCAAAGCTCAAGTTAGTGCTCTTGAGAAGGCAAGGGAAATGAGGACTTCAAGACCAAAAAGCACAAGAATCACATACCTCCTTCTTTGGGGGAAGGGGGCCTTTTATAATCACCCTGGTACACTCACTCCCATACCTCTACCAGATGGGAGGTATACTCACGCGCGGGCGCCAAACAATTTTAAATAGTGGGGAGTCATTGGATGGTTTTGATCTTGGCCGTTGATGTGCGAGTACAGTGGCTATAAATAGTGGGGGGCCCTGGTCACTTTCCTTCACCATTCTTCAGCATTCGTTCTTTGATCTCGCGTCCAAGGCTGTCAGCTCGCGTCATTTTTCATAGTCCGGTAGCTTTTCCCTGGTGAGTCCTCAGCCTTCTTTTCGATTCAATGTCTAACTCGGGTAGTTTAGATAGCCTCCTAGGGGGGTCAGATGCTGGGTCCACGAATCGAGCTACTGGCGCTGACAGCCTAAGTGAGTCCGAGGCGGTGCCCGAGGTAGAGCTTGAGTTCGAGCCCGTGGGCCGAGTTACGTCGGGTAGCTTGGCATCCACCTCCTGTCGAGGTCGGATGCCAGATAAGTTCGGGCCTTCCACTATGACGCCCAAGAGACTTTGGTCCTTGATTGCTCAGTATAACCTACCCGGGGAGTATACTTATATTTTACCCTTGGGTGACTTCCCTTGGGAGCACGGTCCAGACTAGATCGTGATATTCCAAAAGCAGCTTGTTGTCGGGCTGCGCCTTCCCTTCCCTTCCCTTATCGTCGAGGTCATGAATCACTTCGGCGTTACTGTCGGTCAGCTCCACCCGAACTCCATTCGCAACCTTGTCAGGACCATCTCCCTTTGTCGTGAATACTACCTTCCCTTGGACCTAGAAATCTTTTCCGCCATTCTTATGCTCAAGAAGCAAGCGGGTCCCCTGCCCGGGCGTAGGCGATCCTACTACTTGTCTCCTCGTCCGAAGTTCAAGCTTTTGCACGATCTTCCAAACAAGGTCCCAGCATGGAAGTGGGACTACTTCGTGGTTCGAAGTGCTATGGGATGGCCGTTTCCTGCCAAGTGGGGATTGGCCATTTTTTATCCCAGTACCACATTGGATGAAGAAATGGTGAAGGGCCTCCAGGATTGGGCTCGGCTTGGACTCAAATGCGAAGTCTACCGGACAGAGGCCAAGCTTATCCAGGCCGGTCTGAGTTCGGGTAGGTTCCTTGCTTCAGAGGCTTGCTTTTGCTTTGTTTTTTATTCTCATCTTTTGACGTCGAGCTCTTCTTGCAAGTGTTATGGAGGCAGAGAAGACTCAAGGTGCTAACTTATTTGATGGTATGAGGAGGAGGAAGCGAGCTGCTAAGCGGGTCCGTGCTGATCCTTCCTGGGTTGTGGAGCTCGAGGTGGCCCCTCCAATTCAGGAAGCGGTAGGGGTCCCCTATGCCGACACGGCTTATACTCGGGCTGTGCCTTCAGGCTTGGGGAGTCAAGATGGGGCTGGGAGCGTGCTGACGCCAAGCTACGCTCTCCAAAAAAGTAAGAAGGCTACTTGCCCTGAGGAGGTCGCGACGTGGGCCGATCTACCTCCGTAATACATAGGCGCGTGTGTTGCTACTCACGCCATGGTGGTAAGTCGAAGTAGTTTTTTTTTTTTGCTGGGCTGATTTGTTCTCATTTTGGCAGGTGAACTCCTCTATCCATGCTCTAACAATCCAGGCAGAGAGGAGCTTGAAGTGAGCGCAAGTTTTCGAAAAGGCTTCCCACGCTGTGCGAATCGAGCTAACGAGGTCTCGAAGGGACAACAAGGCCTTAGGATTGGTGGTGAGACACATGGCGAACCTGAAGCTGGACCTGGAGCATCAAGTCGAGTACCTTCAGGATGATATTAGGGAGAAGACAGAGATCTTCTCTCAAGCCATCGAGGAGGCGAGGTGAAGGCTGTTAATGATTATATCGCTTTGCCGTGCTTTGATGACATGATGGTGGGCTCGTACAGAAGGGGTTTCAAGTTAAGCCGATGGATGATAAGGAACACGTACTTCGAGCTTGACATTAGTGCCATAACCACTTCGCGCATCACTCCGAAAATGGCTGCTGTAGTTGATGATGATGCGGATTCCGAAGACGAAGTGGGACCTCTGGGTATTGTCGAAGTCCCTTCTGAAGGCGAGGAAGATGTACCTC
Source organism: Nelumbo lutea (assembly GCF_056320005.1). Taxonomy (NCBI): domain Eukaryota; kingdom Viridiplantae; phylum Streptophyta; class Magnoliopsida; order Proteales; family Nelumbonaceae; genus Nelumbo; species Nelumbo lutea. Next base: position 138,958,868 of record NC_142684.1, on the reverse strand, counting down.
CGGGCCTGTGAGCTCGTTGCCGTTGTTTTTTGTTGTTTTTTCTTTTTGGAATGAAATGTAAGCAAAATTGTTTTGTAATGAATAGTCCCCTTTTTTGGTTAAGTGTTGGGCAGTCATTTTCTCTTTTTACCGAACTGACTATGTTGTCGAACTGCTAGACAGGCCCCGAGGCGAGTTAACATAGTAAGGCCATCCGCCCGATCTATTCTCCACCTAGGCTATGCACCCCGGGATCCATACTCATGTAGCCTGCTTCGTTGATGAGGTGCTGAGGTCATCTTCAGCTCAGTATTCTGGCTCTTACGGTGTCGAGGTCCTTGTTAGCTCGGCATTCTGGCCCTTAGGCTCTGGTAGTGGCTCATGGCCTTCTTAGTTTGATAATTGATGAGGTGCCAAGGTCATCTTTAGATCAGCATTCTAGCTCTTACGGTGCTGAGGTCCTTGTTAGCTCGGCATTCTGGCCCTTTGGCTTTGGTAGTGGCTCATGGCTTGCTTAGTTTGATAATTTATAGGTAATATCGTATTAAGTTGATGATGTTCCATGCCCGGAGTATCTGTTTACCCTCTAGGGTCTTGAGCTCGTATGCTCCCCCGAGTGATCTCTTTACTCGGTAGGGTCCTTCCCAGTTCAGCCCGAGTTTGCCAGTTCGGCCCGAGTTTTCCAATGCCGGGCTCAGGTACCATGATCTTGCGGAGAACTAGGTCACCGACACGAAAGTTTCGTTTCTTAACTCTGGCATTGTAGTACCGAGCTACCCTTTGCTGGTACGCTGCGGTCCTAATGTATGCAAGGTCCCTCACCTTATCAAGTAGGTCGAGGTTGGTACGTAGCTCGTCGTTATTACTATTGTCGCTGTATGCTTCCAGCCGAAGTGAGGGGACTTCGATTTCAGCTAGGATGACTGCCTCCATGCCTTAGGTGAGGTTGAAGAGAGTTTCTCCGGTGGCGGTCTTCTCTGTAGTTGGGTATGCCCATAGAATGCCAGGCAACTCGTCTGCCCAAAACCCTTTAGCTCGGTCTAGCCTGGCTTTTAGTCCGCGGAGGATAGCTCTATTCGTGACTTCTGCCTGACCGTTTGCTTGTGGGTGTGCAATCGATGTGAAGTTTTGCCGGATCCCCATGTCTTGGCACCACTCTTAGAATTTTATGTCCTCAAACTGCTTGCCATTGTCGAAGATCAGCACCCGAGGTAGCCCGAAGTGGCACACTATGTTCTTTTAGAAGAAGTTTTGGACGTTTCGAGCTGTGATAGTTACGAGAGTTTCAGCTTCAACCCACTTGGTGAAGTAGTCTACTACCACTACTAGGTACTTCCTTCCTCCTGTTGCTGGCGGGAATGGCCCAAGTAGGTTGATACCCTATTGTGCGAAGGGCCACGGGTTGGTGAGGTACTTGAGGTCGGCGACAAGCTGGTGGTGAATATTGCTGTGCATTTGGCACTTCTCGCACTTCTTGACTAGCCTGACGGAATTTGCTTTCATTGTTGGCCAATAGTACCCCTGTCGTAGTGCTTTCTGGGTGACAGCCCTGCCCCCAGGTGTCCACCACATAGGCCTTCATGAATGTCATGGAGTACGAGCTTGGCTTCGAGAGGTCGCAAGCAACACAGGTAGGGGAGTGTGTAGGATCTTCGGTACAGCCGTCCGTCTATCATGACGTACTTGGCTGTCTGGCGCTCTACCCTCCTGGCGGCGTTGCGGTCTGCGGGGAGGGTTCCATATAGCAGGAAGCTTGCGAGTGGATCAATCCAACTCGGTTATGCTTGGGCAACAGGAGCGACCTTCTCTACCCTCTGGAGAATGCTAGGCCAAGGTAAGTCCTCTATGTACACAGTTCTCATGGTGTTGTCACTGGAGCTAGCTAGATGGGACAGGGCATCGGCCTCAACATTCTTTGACCTTGGGATTTGCTTGATGAAGTGTGACTGAAAGCTAAGTAGGGCCTCTTTTACTTTTGTCAAGTAAGTGGTCATAGTTGGCTTGCGGGCTTTGTATTCCCCTGTAACTTAGTTTACACAAGCTGGGAATCGTTGTAGATAACTATGTGTTTTGCCTTTACCTCTAGCGCCAAGGCTAGCCCGGTTATCAATGCCTCGTATTTTGCCTCATTATTGGATGCTGTGAACTCGAAGCGTAGGGCGTACTCCAGTTTCGTGCCACTCGGACCGTGGAGAACTACACTGACTCCGCAGCCCTACTGATTTGAGGAGCCATCTACGTGAAGGATCCAGGGTTCTTCATCCTAGTTCAGGCTCGGCCTAACCAGGAGTATACTGAACTGGGGCGACCTCACGGGGCTCGGACTCAATCGGCCTGGGAGCACTGAGCTCACCCGAACTAGGAGCCTCGTGCTCAACCGGACTGAGGACCTCGGAGCTGAATGTGCATTTTGCAACAAAATCCGCCAAGGCTAGAGCTTTGATAGCAGTTCATGGCTTGTACTGGAGGTCGTACTCACTTTGTTCGATGGCCCACTTCGTCAATCGACCAGAGACCTCGGGCCTGAGTAATACTTGCCTCAAGGGTTTGTCGGTGAGGACGATGATGGTATGGGCTTGGAAATATGGACGGAGTTTGCGGGCTCCAATGACCAGCGCATAGGCTAGCATTTCTATCCCCGGATATCTTGTTTCTGCTTCCTGCAATATTTTACTAACATAGTAGATGGGTCGCTGGACCCGATCTGCTTCCTTTACCAGTACTGAACTGACCACTTCGTCGCTTGCCGAGAGGTATAGTTCTAAAACATCACCCTCTTCGAGCTGGGTCAACACTGGGATGCTGGCGAGGTATTTTTTGAGCTCGTCAAATGTGAGCTAGCATTTCGGGTTCCACTCGAACCCCTTGCCTTTTATTGCCTTGAAGAAGGGCAGGCAACAGTGTGCTAACTTAGACACGAAATGACTAAGATCGGCTATTCTGCCATTTAGCCTCTGGACCTCTTTCACTTTTCGGGGTGGTCTCATATCTAGGATGGCTTTTATCTTGTCCGGGTTGGCCTCAATACCACGTTGGTTGACGATGTACCCTAAGAACTTACCCAAGGTGACACCGAAGACACACTTATTTGGGTTTAGTTTCATGTTAAATTGACGCAGAATTTGAAAGATAGAATGCAGATCTTGTATTAATTCATGTGAAAACTGTGTCTTAACGACCATGTCGTCTACATAACATTCTATCTTTGTGATAATTAAGGGTTGAAACAGCTTACTCACAAGCTTTTTAAAGGTTGCCCCAGCATTTTTCAGTCCGAAGGGCATGACCTTGTAGCAGTACAGGTCGAACTCGGTTATGAAGGCGGTTTTTTCCTCGTCGATTGGGTCCATCTTGATTTGGTTGTAGCCCGGGTAGGCATTCAGGAAGCTTAGCAACTCATGTCCCAAGGTCGCGTCCACTAGGCGGTCGATCCTAAGGAGGGGGAAGCAATCTTTTGGGCAAGATCGATCAGGTCGGTGTAGTCAACGCACATGCGCCACTTTCCTTTTGCCTTTTTTGCCAGAATGGGGTTGGCTATTCAGCTCGGGTAATGAACTTCCCTTATGAAGTCTGCTGCAAGGAGCTTCTCGACCTCCTCATCGACCGCCCTCCAACGTTCTGGGGCTAAGTTGTGTTTCTTCTATCTAATGGGTCTAACTACAGGATCAATATTGAGCTTGTGAGTTATGAGCTTAGGGTCTATGATGGGCATTTCTGCCGCGGACCAAGCGAAGACATCTAAGTTACTGAGTAAGAAGCGTACCAGTTCGGATCGCAAAGGTTCTTCTAGGGACGCACCGACCTGAAGTGATCTGGCGGGGTCTTTTGACGAGACAGGGATGGGAACAAATGCCTCTGTTGGTGCAGTTCGCTCCTCGTTCTGTTCCACTGGTCACTCCAGTTCGAGGTTATCGGTCACCTTGGCCTTTCCCTTGAGGGCGGCAATGTAGCACTTGCGGGACTCGAGCTGGTCGCCCCACACTACCCCGATGCCGAAGTCCATTGGGAACTTCATGGCCAAATAGTAAATGGACATCACGGCTTTTAATGCGTGGGTGATCTGCCGACCTACTATGACATTGTAGGGGGAGGGGGTCACGACCACCAAGAAATCATGACTAAGTCTTACCATGCTAGGCCACGTGCCAACTTCCATAGGTACTGTGACCTTTCCCAGGAGTCTGACCTCTTCTCTGCCAAACTGCCAGAGTCAACGAGTATGTGTTGGACTTCGAAGTTATTGATCTTCACCTTTATGACAAGTGCGTCATCGTGGGGGTAGTGAACCCTGCGTGCATCGTATTCGGTGAAGAATATGGGGTCTTCCATTCTAGGCCGCTTTGGGGGATTTTGTTCTTCTCTGGCGGCCTCCCGGGTTGATGCCCGAGCTGTTGCCGAGTTGCATCCTGCTACAATCGATCCTCCAACAATCATGTGGATTGTTCCCTGAATTGGTCTTTCCTCCGGGGGCTGCTGCTAGACTCGGGAGCATCTCTGTTGTGCTCTCCCTGCCAACCTATCTTATTACTATTATTGTTATTATTATTATGCTGTACAAAATTTCTTAGGTACCCGCGACGGATAAGTTCTTCTATCTCATCGCGGAGATTATTACAATGTCCAGTGCTATGACCGTGGTCTCTATGGAAACTGCAGTACAAGTTTTTATTCCTCTCATTCGGGTTTCCCTTCAGACGAGGTGGCCATTTCACGTACAGGGCGTCTTTGATTGTCATTAAGATCTCGGCCCGCTTCGCGTTTAAGGGTGTGTAGTCCATCTGACCTGCTAAGGGAGCTGGAAATAGGCAGGCTTGGCTTTGTTCCCCGAGCTGGGTCTTTCTTTCTCCTATCATCTGGGTTGGAGGGTTCACCTTCCCTCTTCCTTTTTTCGATCCCGCTTTCAGTCCTTTGGTTGATTTCCTCCTCTGTTCTTATGAATTTGTCCGCGAGCTTGAGGAATTCAGCTACGGTCGCGGGCAGGTTGACTACCATGTGCCACCTGAACTCCTTGTGTGTCACACCCCTTTTGGCTACTGCGAGCTGTACCATGGGGTCTAGATGCGGTATCTGCAAGCACGCATCATTGAACCGTTTGACATAGCCCCGGATGGACTCTCCTTCCCTCTGGACTATTCTGAGGAGGCTCTTCTCGGTTCGGGGGCACCGCTTGCTAGTAACGAAGTGCGTGGTGAAGACTTGCACAAATTAGGTCCAGATTCTTATCGGCCCGGGGGCCAAGTTCCTGTACCAGGTGTGGGCCACTCCTCGGAAGGTGGTAGTGAAGGTCACACACATGCAGGACTTGCTGGCCCTCGCCAGGTGCATTTGGGACTGGAAAGCATCAACGTGGTCATTGGGGTCAAAGGACCCATCATACTTGTCTATGGGACGGAGTTTGAAATCTTTGGGCATGGGAACCGCAAGGAGTTTTGATGACAGGGGGGAAGGAACTGAGAGAATAGGGGCAACTTTTACCTCGTTCGAGCTTGTTTCTTCTTTATCTCGGAGCTCGGGCAGGATGTGGGTGGTAGTACGATGACTTCGCCAGTTTCTTCGCTGCTGCTTAGAAGGCCTGGTATTGGCGCTACTTGCCTTAGTGTTGCCGAGCTCGATCGGCTTGGACTATTGGTAGTCCGCGGCCAGGATGACAAATTGGTTCTTTGTGAGTGGGAGCTCGAACTTAGACTGTCGAGGTGCTGACTTTGGCAAGGAGGTTCCTGATCTGCCAGCGAGCTGCGAGGCGGTGGTAATTGGTCTTTCCCTCCTACCCGGGGATGAGGCCTGGCTCCTAGAGAGGTTCTGAAGTTGGAAGGCTTCCCCTCGGTGAAGGCGCCCGCCCTAAGGGGAGGGCTTGACCGGCTTCGGAGCAGGGTGCCGAGGTGGGAGCTGTGGTTGGTTCGGAGGCAGTTGGGGGAACTGTTGTTGATAGTGACACTGAGAAATGTGGTGCAGTATTTGCTGCTGATGGAGTTGATGTTGCTGGAATTGCTGCATTTGGGCTTGCATTGCCCGCATGCACTGCATCAAGTCATCAAGCTGGTTCTGGCTAGTTGCCAGAGGGACAACAGTTGATTCGACGAAAGTTGTCTCGATAGGGGGGGAAGGGGAACATTCACAAGTGCCACCGCACTCGGTGCATTGAGGCTAGGGATTCCGTCCGCCAATAGGGGGACGGTGGACTGTCTGATACATACAGTGGCGGGCTGAGGCTGTTCCCCTACAACATTCAACTCGACGTTGTGCCTGTTGCTGCTAGAGGAAGCCATGGGAGCTAAGGTTTCTTTGAGAGAGAGAGAGAGAGTTAAAGGTTAGGGTAGGCATTTTGAAGTGTTCCCACAAAACGATGCCAAATGATGATGCACAATCCGGTCGGTCCTAGCTATTGGTTACCTTGCCTCTGATGAACTTGGATGTGCTTGAAACAAGGAAGAAAATGGAGACTTTTGGGGAGGAACTCGATTGGAACACTTCGAAGCTCAAGTTAGTGCTCTTGAGAAGGCAAGGGAAATGAGGGACTTCAAGACCAGAAAGCACAAGAATCACATACCTCCTTTGGGGGAAGGGGGCCTTTTATAATCACCCTGGTACACTCACTCCCATACCTCTGCTAGATCGGGCATCATCACCTCTGCCAGATCGGGTGTCATCTTTTCTGCCAGACACTAGTTCAGGTGTCATAACTTCTGTCAGTTTCTAGCTTGGGTGTCATAACCGCCACTATCCTTGTTAGGGCCGTCTCTGCCACGTCTGAGATGGCGGTGGCAAGTGGCCGTCGGAGGGTAGCTGTCATGTGTCAAACCCCTAATCAGTCAGGCGCGCCGCCTCCGTGTACAGGCATCCTGGGCATCAGGTATGGTTGTTCAGTCATGCGAGTTGGAGCTGAAGTGGTGTGCGGGGTGGTCTTGAGTTCGGATAGAAGTGTGGCCCGAACTGACCCGGGGTGGTTAGCTCGGGTTTTTGCCCTTTGCGCTCTTTGTAAGGCTCAAGACCTCCAAGGGAGAGCTCGGGTCGTGGGTTCCTTTTTTGGGGGAGCTTGGGACTCCCTTTCTCAGAGCTAGGGTTGTGGGCCCTCTGTCGTGCCGAGCTGGCGCTTCTGCCATGTCACTCTCGGTTGCTTCCACGTGTCGCATGGCCAAGGGGTCGGGCCAAATCATCCTCCATCATATATGTATTATTTTAAGTATTTAATTTTTATTTATAAAAGTATTAAAATTTATAATTTAAGACAAAAAAAGGATTTTTTTTCACAAAAATAGCGGGGCAATGCATCTACAACGCCTTGGGACATATAGATCTTGAAAAGTTACCCAAAATAAAAAAAAATCACCTCAATCAGACATCGGAGTGCAAAGTTATGGGCTCTTGAAGTTTGCATATATAGTTGGTATGCAACCCGGCCATCGGGTTGACCGGATCAGCGATCCAACCGTCTAGGTTGGACATTTTTTGACAAAATCAATGGTTTTTGGCATTTCTCCAGGTTTTATTCGATTCGAACCCGGAATCTTGACCAGCTAACAGTTTGAACGGTTCAACCAGCCAGGTCAATGGTAGGTTGAAAACACTTATCCAAATTCAGTCCTTTCAAGACCAGGATGGTCGGGCCACCATTTGATATATATATATATATATATATATAACACACAAAATGCGTGTATTCTCCAAGCGCTAAATCGAATCTACTCGTGTGAGTAGATTAACAATTTCATATACAACCATTTCATACGTGTGATTGTCTCTCCCCCATCAATCTCTTGAAACTTCTTTATAGGCTGTTTCGCTTCTCGGAGAAGTTTATGCCCCCTCTCTCCCTCTCTTGAACAATGAATTAAGTCATCTCCTCTCCCCGTGGTTTCTCACTTAGCTATCTCCTCTCCCCCCCTTTTTCTCTCAGTCGTCCATAGCCATCGCGTTAACTCTCTAGCTCAATCTCTTTCTTTCTCGAAAAACTTCAATCTCTTAAACTATCTCTAAATTTTAGGAAATTGATTTATTCACCCCTAATATTTTGAAATTACTTTAAAGTACTCCAGCTTTTATTCTCCATAAGCAAGGCTTTCCAATGGATAAACATGTCTAATGAAATCATCTACAACCCAAAAACTAGTAAATGGGATCACTTCCCTTCTCTATTACTGCAAAGATTCATGAACAGGAGAATAGGAAGGATCACCTTCCATGCCAAAACTAGATTTTGAGGATGCCATCTTAGCTCTAGCTAGCTTCATTTCTATTTGTATTCTTGCCTTTAATTGAATAAAGATTGAAGGTTGTGTTGTTATTGGCGAAGGTGGATGTTGATTTTTATTTTGAAAATAAATCAACCACAAAAGGATAATATTGAGTTTCTTTTTAAATCTATAATCATATGATATCACATGTGAATGGAGTGTGATGGAATGCTAACGATAGAGGGGGATTTAGTCAATTATCAAACAATTGGGGATAATTTAAGACAGTATCTAAAACATTAAAACATTAAGGCCACGTTTGATAACGCTGAATTTGCCTCCTAACTCTGAAAAACTTAATTTTCGGAGATAATAAGCGTTTGGGGTTATGTCTTAAAGTTGATATGAATACCACTTTCAAATCTTAAACTTTAAGACCTAGGCCAGGCATTGATTGCAGTCAGATGCGTTTTAGACCTAGTCGAAAGTTTAAAAATATCCTTTATATTTTTAATAATGACAAATCATATCCAGAAGGGAGATGGCGATGGAGAACTTGAAGAAACCCTACGATGGAGATGTCACCGGAAATCTATCAAATCTCATTCTTCCCTCTCTTTCTCTCTCTCTAAGAACTCGAAGAAAGGGTTTCAGTAGCTTCAATCTCTGCCTTTGTTCAAATTTTCTCTTATGCAAGTTTCTCTGAGAACTCGAAGAAAGGGTTCTGGTCCTTCACGATCATTTTTGTTCAAGTTTCTCTAGTACAGAGAAAAAATCGTCGATCTCCACCTCTGTTGGCATGTTCTTCGCTGTCAATCTCTGGTAGAGATTCGACTCTGATGGCTTCGAGTTCTTCACCCCATTTAGCTTCGAGTTCGCTGTCGATCTTTGATGTAAGAGGCCTCGCTGTGAAATCCTATCATCGCCGCCACAACTCTCAGCAGTGGCGGTTAACACCCTCCCTCCCTCCCTCTCTTTCTTTCTCTCTCTCTCTCTCTCTTCTCCACTCCCAACCACTATCTTCTCCACCCCATTCGCACTTCTACAACTAATGTAAGCCAAAATAAGTAGAATTAATTATTAATTATTTTAATTTTAATTAATTATTAATTATTTTAGTAGTTTTTAAGATATTCTAATTATTAAATATTTTTGAATTATTTCAAACTTTATTACTATTTTTATTATTACTTTAATTCTTAATAGATATTTTCCAATTTTATTCTTATTTTAATAAATTATTTATTATTTTTTATAATTTTTATTTGTATTAATTATTAATTATTTTAATTTTTAATAATTATTAAATATTTTAATAGTTTTAAGATATTAATTTGCTAATTATTAAATATTTTCTCATTGCTTCATGGATTTTATTATTATTTTCATTATTATTTTAACTTTTAATTATTTATTTTTAATTTATAAGTTTATATGTATTTTTCAATTTTATTCTTATTTCAATAAATTATTTTTTATTTTTATAATTTATTCATATTTTTGAATTTAATATTTTATTTATATAAAATAGTACAAATTGAACTCAAATTTACCAAATCTTTAAAAAATAAAAAAAAAACATCAATCCCTTTTTTAATTTAAAAATACATTTCATATTTCAAATTTCAAATTTATCAAACGCCACCTAAAAATCGAATCTCAAAAACTTAGGATTCTAACTCGGAAACGCGTGGAATTGTGAACTATGACCATAACATTAAGAAACAGTCAAGCAGTACAACAGGATTTAGGGAGGCGTCCCTGGACTGAAGCACGAGGAAACACGTAGTAATCCACGTTCTTCCTGGCATCAACGCGGTCCCTCTTCATTGTATCTCCATCGATTGATCATGGATTCCAAGCCCGCAAACCCCAAACCCCTGGAGGATATTTTCGACTCCTCTGTTAATTTAGAGGAGACCCATTTTCAGGAGGGTTACAAAGACGGTTTTAACGATGGTCTCGTCTTGGGGAAGCAAGAAGGGAGAGAAGTAGGTCTCAAACTGGGGTTCGAGGTTGGGGAGGAATTAGGGTTTTATCGAGGTTGCGTCGATGTCTGGAACGCTGCAATTCGAGTTGACTCCAGCTGCTTTTCGTCCAGGGTTCAGAAAAACATCAGACAGATGGAAGAATTGATTGAAAAATACCCATTTTTGGATCCAGAAAACGAGAGTGTCCAGGCAATAATGGATGCGTTGAGGTCGAAATTCAGGGCCATTTCGGCCACCTTGTCGTTAAAATTGGAATATGATGGGTACCCTAAGTCCACCGATGTTAAGGGCTTGGAATTTTGATGAAGTTTCTCTTTTCATGGTTATCTGTACTGTACTGATTGCTTTTTCCTTCTTGTAACCTATTTTCTAATTCATAACTTTGCCTTAAAGATAGACAAAAGGATAAACTCTTCGGATGATTAATTGATTATTATTTGAGAAGAGCTTCAGTCAATCTTCTTATCTAGGTTGTGTCTACCTAGTCAGAACGGTTCATCTTCCCAGTTTAATTACCAACATTCGGTGCTTGTTTTTTTTTTTTTTATCAAAATCGTATTTTTGGAGAAGGCATGGCCAAATTCATCTGCAACTGCAGGTATTTGCTGTCCCGATAGCAGGAGTTATTTTGGTAAATACAAACAGGTGACGTTGATGAAAGTATTAAAGGGTCTTGATTCAACAGAGAGCCCCCATAAGTTGAAATGGAATTTCATTGCCAATAATAAAAGGTGGAGGTATGGAGGTCAGAAAGTGTTTCTCGTAGGAGAACCAATAACCAATTTCTGGGCACTTGCTTTTTATGTAGATTTTGATTCTAAAAACAATAATCATTGATTCAGTGGTTCCAGTTCCAGAACTCAAAATATCACTTATTTCTCATGTTTTCAATTTCAACCATACCACACCTATTTAAGACCATGGTACAGAATACCCCTTAAATGATGAACTTTGTGCTCTCAAATGCCTTATCGGGTCAGGCTCAAGTTTTCAAATTTAAACCCGATTTTAAGCATCAAGAATCCAACCAGAGGGTTTCCCAGGTCATCCTAGATTAATTTCGATAGATGCATTAGCTATTGTGCTGTAAATTTAACCTGATTATAACCACATCAATTTACATGAACCTTTTACAACTCCACTAATGCATCAATGTACACTTCGATTGACTGAATTTGATGTTTGAAATGAATATCACTTGCTGTAAAGATCTTCAGACAAAAGTTTCTGTAACAGTTCTTTCAACCTCTCAGCACCCAGACCTGGACTAAATACTGAATCATTACCTCTCAAGGAGCAGGGGTCAGATCCTCCATCTGAACTCCCAATGCACCATGCACCAGGAGCAAACTGGTCTTTGGGCCTACCCAGAAGCTCCTTGTCAATCTTGTCTAAGACTGGGTCATCCTTGGCAAACTTCCGGGCAAATGGGGCACCGCTTTTGACCATGCCATTTAAGTCCTTCATTGTCAAAGAGCGGGGGTGCTGCTTTGGAGGATTGTCCCAAGCAATATAGTGGAGGTCATGGCTCACAGCAGTGTTACGGAACTCTTCTGTGTTGCAGATAACAGTGTGGAAGTAGCCTTCTGGTGATGAGACAAAATTCGTGTAATACATAAGGAGAGTTCGGGGGAGATTGTCCCACCCCCATATACAGTATTCAAGGAAGGACCTGCTGAGCATCACCCATGCTGAACCTGTAATAAAAAAGGAAAATAAATTTGTCAATAATTTAGATTGAGATTAAGACAGATTTTTGGAGAATGACTTCCACAGAAAAAAACGAGTAGGCAAAAAACTTCATAAAGTAAGTTTTACAGACGGAAGTAGCTTCTATGATTGTGGGCATTAGAGTTGCACAACCATGGGTTATAAGAATTAAGAACCCAAAATGTACAAGGGAACGGTTAAGGGCTCCTCAAGGTGGTGGTCAAGGACGATTAAACCACTAGACTTAATCCTTCAGTTACATGGGCAACTCGGTTTTGATAAGATAATTCTAGTAGGGAGAAACTGCTAAGTCAAAACATGGGCATCACTATTCTATGCCTAAGAGCTTTGATCCAAGAGATCAAATAGGAGGTGTTGCTTCTGCAAGGATCCTGATGGAACTAGAGTGGAATAGCCAATAAAAAATTACCACCCAATACTACACCAGAAGCATGTGTGAGAAGACTAACACACCATTTAATAACTAACACAACTTCTCATTAAAAAATCTTACGTACTCTTTCTCAATAGTGCTGATATCATATGATAAAGTTGCCAGGCATTAGTCAGAAACACATATATTTGTTAGAAAAAAAATAAAAAAGATGTTGAAGAAAACCAAACGACTCTTCAAAGAGAAGGGGATGAAAGAATGAATCAAGTTCGTACACAAAAAACTAAAGACTAAGCATATATCATATTGAGTGAACAAGTAGTCTGAATGGTTGATAATAAGGCTGTTTTCAGTAGACAATATAAAACAACATAGCTTGACCAAAAATAACATGATTACATGTCAAGGCATGTTTTTGAAATAAAAATTAATACCATCCAACACTCAAATCACATCATCCCTATACCCCCACCTTGGTGATTTGGTGGTTTTCCCAACTACTACTAGCCATTTTAAGTTGTAGTATTTTAATATAGAACTTGCACAAAAAGAATGGTTTATTATGGGCGTGTGCTTTTGGGCCGAAATTAACCCCACAAAAAGATGACAATGAGATGAACATCTTGAACCCTTTGAGCTCCTGCTAGTCTGTTGCAGTGGAGATTCATGGGTCATGTAGTAGTAGTAGTGTTGATGAAGAATATATGGAAGAAGAAAATGTGTTGATTATACAAAATTTTAAGTTCTTCCTTCCTTATTGGTTCAGGTTTTGAAGTCTTTGAGGGTTCAATACAGCATCTAGCAATGTTTGTGTTGATTAAACCCTAACAAACAAGAAAATAATAAAAATAAATTAGTATATAAACACACAGAATGAATATTTTAGTTAAATAATATATATTTTATAGTTATAATCTCAAAAAATAAAGAATAAAAATTATTTTATAATAGAAAGTACAAAACTGCTAGGCGATTAGGCAAGGCGAGCCTCAAAGGACACCTTGTCACCTAGGCATCACCTCGACGACTATGCAAATAGGCTAGCAAATACCCCATATATTATGACTTGATATTTTTCATTAGTTTCAGTGCAACAAAACTTGCCAGTGACATTGACCACAACAAAATACTTTACGAAAAGCAAAGGCAGAAGAAAACTAATAGGACTTCATGCAGAAAGTGACTGAATGGTGCTAGATTGTATAATTGATTATAAACCCACTATTTTCTCATGTAGGTAGATTGTAGAATTAGACCAGATTATAGAATTGATTATAAAATCCACACACCAAATCCATACCAAAAACCTTGAGTTCAAGTCCTATTCTGGACATAATTCAAATTATAGTGTGCAATTTAACAATTACAAGAAAATTTTGATATGATTTTCATAGACCAAAAAGCCAACAATTGCTTCAAATGATGTATTCAACCATATCATAAACCAGCTTGATTATGTGCTACCATGTAATGAATATGTATATGGTCTTCGCTTGCTTGATTTCGAAAGAACTTCTGTGTAAATTCATCATATCAATCAGATCAAATTATTACACTTGTATGAGGACAGTATGACATAATCAAGTAGATGTTGTTACCAGTAAATAATTTAAAATATGTTGGAAGGGAACGCTGTTGAGTAGTCCAAAAAATATTAGACTTTTTTGATAAGTAAAGACCTGGATCAACGATGATTGATCTTGCTCTTTGGTTCCTGTAAAATTTTGTAAGATTGTTATGTAGGGTATACCAAAGGTGTAATTGAAGATGACAAAAACTTGAAATGTTTATGTTATACAGTCATGTACTTACAATTTCCACCCAATAATGGGTGTATGTTCAATAAAATTGAGATCCCTGGACAAATTAGTGAAAACATGAGGCAAATCTGTGCAAAAAAAGAAAATTGAATAAGATTTATTTGCCATACAGGGACCATAGTTATGCATAAACTTGTATGCACATGTCTGTTTCTGTGTATTTCCAGGGTAATAGTACAATAACCTAGGATTATAGCATAGAAATAATGGAGACAGTGAGCTAAATTTAAAACTTCTCCTAGACAATGGCATCCATGGATGTAGGTCAAAGCAAGAGCAGTAAAGCCTCAATACAATATTTCGAAATCCTGTGTGTAACTTATTGTCTATTTTATCAAATATGTCATTCTTAGATACCAAATGACTTCGCAGTCAAGATAATTGAAACATATTTAAAAAACTTGTCATATTTGACCAAGACATGCTTCTATTGGACCTCCTTACTGCTGGTGGGAAAGGTGGAATAGAACATATAATCTCATTGTTGTTCACTATTTAGGTTGCAATTTAGGAGATTCTAACCAATGTCTGGAACTTCCAACTTTAAACCACTAGTTAACAAGGATATTGAACTGTGTTTTCAGGCCTTACTGCAAGGTACCTGCCAAAGGGGCTTCAGAAAACAAAATAAAGATAAATTTATATAATTTGTTTCAGACATTCAGTTGTTATTATATATGTTTGCCAAAAAGTACCGTTTGTTTGACAATGCAACAGAAAAAGACTAAAACTAGAAAAGGCTGATGTAGGTGAAAGTTAATACTTAATGCAATGGTATACAACTAATAACTGGAAACAACAGATATAGGATTTGCGAGTGTCTAACACTTGAATATGACAAGGTGTCTGACATTGCCAACTCAACTCAATAGAGCTTCATGCCCTCATCATAATATGTCTGACACTGGCAAGTTCCAGATGAGAAAAGTGAATATGCCCATTATATAGCTAAATCGCCTTTATATAAGAAGCTTCACAATTAACTTCACTTGAACATGTGGGTACCTGTTAATTGTTAAGTTATCTCTTAAGGTATTCTAGTGTATCCTAACTTTTACCATTTAAAATTTAAACTGGTAAGACATGTAATTCAGAGAAAAGTTGAACCAGAGTTTGGAAACCTAGCAAATGTGTCACTGACAGGACATGACTGGAGTATTATGTATTCAATATGGAGGTTAAGAAAATGTCCAACTTATTGGTACCAATTAACTCCAGGGTTGTGATCAAGTCCCTCAAAAAGTTTGGAAACCCAAATTGAATACCAAAACTTCTCATCCGTTTACAAATCAAAATAAATAAAGAAGTAAACAAAAAACAAAAACTCCTCATCCAATTCAGATATGGTGGTCTACAAGCAATTTCAAGAACAAACCCGATGCTGAAGGTGTAGGTAATGCATGAAGTCAAAGGTTAGTTACTTAAATCTTAACCCAATGCCAAACAGGAAGTAACTTAAGAATTTGTTTAATTTAATCTACTTTTAGCCTAAATTAGATTTAGAGGTGTCAAAACTCACCCATTTGATTTCTTATCACCCAAAGGATATCCAACTGCCTTTCCAACAAGTTGGTGATATGGTTCAGACATAAATCTAGCAAGTTATTGCCAATTTGTGAACCATGTAAAAGTTTGTACCAATGGTAAGACCTTGGGCTAACAAGTGCAAAAATGTGGATTTGTGTCTGAAAGTGTCCACTTGGGGGAAAAAACAAAAACAAAGGTTAGGTTTGTATCCTGATGACCAAAAAAATCGTTGAGTAACAACCCATCAAGATTCTCTATGTTTGATTTTTTTTTTTTTTGGGATTTTTGGAATAGAGTTTTGTTAGTTATGGGCTTCTTTTCAATGTTTCAGCATAAATTATATTAGAAGTAGAGTGGAAGTTGCAATGAGTCAAAGGCCTATGTTTAGAACATATCAAAACAGTTTAGTTAGTTCCTAAGTCTTTCCAGCTTTTATATGATGCTGAGTCTTTTTCAATTATATGACACTGAGAGTTTCTAAGAAATCTTAGATTCAGAAAACAAATGTTTATAAGGTCTGCATAACAGTTATAAATATATGTTTGATGTTGATTTCCACAAAATATTGGGTAATTTCTCCTAATAGATTCTCTAAATGGTGATGTTTGGACAACCCTTGTTCATCCTATTTTGTTCTTTCGCATGTTTCAACTTCCACCTCTGGATACATGAATAATTCTTAGGGCCTATCATAGATCACTCCTACCCCATAAACCATCCTCTGTAGATTCCAAGGAATTAGAGCAGAATCTCATCCTATCCCTCTTGATATGGAAGCATTGAAGCCTCCACAAGTACCCAACAACCCAGATAACCTAGAGCTACAATTCTACAAAATAATTAGTATAGATCTGAACTACATTGGAGTAATCCTTGGATCATTTTGGAGGAAAATAATGTAAAGCCAAAATTTCAGTTGTTAATTGTAACACCATAAGGTCCATGACTACTAAGAATATCACTAGTGTCTAAGGAGTGAAAGCAAGTGTCTAACTATCAACCATAGACAATAAAATAATAAAAAAAATGTTCAAGACAATGGATTATACCAAATGAAGAAAGCATACATCTAGCGACTCCAAAAACCATATGAAGAATAAAAGAACAAATAAAAAGCAAAAGCCCACTACTGACGAGATCTGATTTTGTCCTCACAAAATTGGTCCTCACACTCTCCTCACAACACTTACAACCGTGCATTGGGAACATCTCCTTACTTGTATGTTTTCTTTCATGGGAAGATGATCCCAATGCATGGTTGCAAGTGTTGTGACTTGTAAGAACTGTGTGAAGACCAAATTTGAGGACGAAATCTGGATTCACTATTGACCATCTTGTGTGACAAGAGGATAATCTGAAGCACTAAGTTTAATAAACCAGTCCCAATCAATGCTCTCCTTCAACATAATAGCTACAGCTTGAAGAGTAGAAGCTATCATCCTAGGGCCCCTGTAAGTTACCAAGTTAGATTGCGCCATTACACGCACATTCTCCACTTGACGAAATGTTGGATCACTTTTTATAGTTGTGGTCAATTCTATTCTTTCACGAGGAGGAGCCTCAAGATTCAAATGCAGAATGTATTGATTTCTTGGATGATACACAGCCTGTAAAGTCCTCATTCTCCGAGTGTCGCCCTTTGTTCCCGAAATGAGATAAGCTATCCTTAATGCTTCCATTTTTGAATTTTTAGGCCGACCAAAAGATCTCTTCAAGTTTGATTCCACAAAAAACTCACTAGTATCCTCCATTCGAGCAAATGAAATGAAGTCAAATGAAAGAGGATCTTTTCCATGGGGAGAGGAGAAAATCCCAAAAGATGTTGCCAAAAACAGAGTAACAAACACGAGCAAACTTGCAAAAAATGGAGGAATCCACCTTCTATGAGTAAATGCCCTTTTAGAGTGAGGATGGGCATTCTTCCTCATTACTTGTTTAAAGTAGTTAATAATATAGAAATGGCCTATTTATCAATCCCTGACTTCTTAGGGTTCCAATCCTCAAGACAAGCAATCCAAATCTTCTTAAGTGAGAAAGAAGCTCCAGAAAGAAGAGTAAGAAAACCAAAGAGAAGCAAAGAGCTTTGCTAATGGAACCAAAGCCACCATATCCGAGGGATGATTAACATTTAATCTAGGCCTACCCTACTGACTTCGAAACCGAAACATAGGTTTTGAATAAAGTTGATACATTCACCTCTGTAGATAGACTATATAAAGTAGTTCAGTTTAAAACCAAAATTGGAATTTCGAAATTTTTGATCTATCCAAACTTAGGAAGCCAGAAAGCATATGCCAAGTCCAACCAAAACAAGTTCTATTTTTCTCCCTAGACCTGAGAACTCCAAACAAAGACCTCAAAGTGCTTACTTTCTTAAAAAATGAGAACACCTTCCGTAAAACAGCAACATATGAAAAGGTGAAATCAATCTGTAAGGTAGGACTTTGTGAAGAAGTGATTTCCGGATCTTATAACGTGAAGAGATGGAATAGGAAACTAAATTGGGTAGAGAAATAGAAAGAAAACCTAATTTGAGGACCGGTCATGCTGAAACTTCGAATTCAAGATTCAGATGCTTCAAGGGACAACAAGAAATGGAAAATGCCATATGTATATTAAACTAAAAAAAAAATGACAGAAATGGCTTGATAGAATAAAAAACGGTTGTGTACTAAAGAAGTGATGAGTCCAATGAAGATGACATGGAAGAACCTCGGAAGGTCGAACTGTTACTTCTTTTTTTTCTGAAGTCTCGAGTTTCAGATTAGAAAGATAGGGCAGAGAGAGCTAAGGTCGAGAGAGGATTGGTGATCAAAGGAAAACTTTTATTAAAAAACCTCCATTAATAAACACATTAAAGTTTGGAGCTTCTGAAATCTGAGTGGAACACACACTCTCTCTCTCTCTCAGTATCTCAGTATTTCTGAAGAAAAATTAGTTTAAATGATCCGGCTGTCTGGGAGAGGACATTTGTCGTACACAAAAATTTAAAAGGATATTCACCGGAAGAACGAAGGAATATTTTTTTTAAGGTGAATGAGAACGAAGGAATTGAATTTGAGTATTACTGTATTAGGAAGAATTTTTTTAATTATTATTTTGGGGTCAAGGTTCAAAGTATCGATACTATACGCATTATCGTATCGCATCGATACTTAGAAATGACCGAAACATTTTTTTTAGTTTTTTTTTTGGTTATTTGGGAAGTTTAAAACGTGTTTTTTATTATTAGAAAAAGTTGGGGGTCCAAATGCAGGTGCTTCGTACCGTATTTTTTTTCAAAAGATACTATACGATATGATGCGTCCGATATGGGGCATATAGTATCGATACTTTGAACCATGGGTAATAGGTAGGAATGGCGAATGAGATTTTTTTTTTTTTGATACGCAATTGAAACATCCATTAAAAACTAACCGGCAAATAAAACAAAGGAAGGACTCATGAGAGGTTAGCTTGAATCAGAGCTAACAAGGGACTGAATCCAAGCAAGGCAGTCAAAGATGAATGGACCCCGATCCTAGAAACCTCTCTGAGCCAAAGTATGAGAACTGGAATTACAATTCCTATTCACAAAAGAAAAGGAAAATGAAAAGGACTTGAACACACTCAAAATATCCTTTAGCAGGGTTTTTACAGTAGCTGGAACCTCTGAGAAGCCTTTTAGAATGGCATTCACAATCTCCTAACATTCAGATTCAAGCACACAAAAAGAGAGGCCGCCACCTTTGCCAAGTCTAAGCCTTGCCTAACCGCAATAGCTTCAGCCTAAAGAGCTGAAGCCACAAAAACAGGTCCATAGCAGGCTGCCACACAAGCACCATTGTGATCTCTAATAACAGCACCAAAACTTCCTGAACTAGGATGTCTGAAACCTCCATCCACATTCATCTTAAAAACACCTGCATGGCTGCACAGGGAGGCACCCAAAAAATGTTGCAGCTCCGAGTTGTTTTAGATACACTCATACCTTCTGAGAAGCTCTTCGAATTCTCTGTCATGAGCGACAATTGCCTACAAACATCCGGAAGGATAAGATTCACATCAGAACTATCATTATCAAAGATAACTTTGTTTCTGGCTTTCCAAATGAACCAGAGCAAATAGGTTGTGTTTTGGAGAAGAAAGGTTGAGTTTTCTTTTGAAACTTTGCAGGATTGGATCCATCAAACCAGTCAGTGAAGTTTATAGTTGGAGGATAAACCTCCATTCTTGTATTGAAACAACTTCCAAACCACACCTTCCTTATCACCTCATAGGAACACAAGGCATGAAAGACAATCTCAGGTTCTTTACCACAAAGTCTACAATTCTCAGAGTTGATAATTTTGCTTTGGACCAGATTAGAGCTAACTGGGAGAGCGTTCCTACAGCATTTCCAAAGGAAAGATTTTATTTTCGGTTCCACTAGTAATTTCCAAATTGCTTGCCATAGAGTACTTCTTGGCAAAAGGTTAGTCACATTGTTCTCTGAAACCTAAATTTGTTTTGCCAGAAAATAGGCCAACTTGACACTGAAATTACCTTTAGTGTCCGGGATCCAAGCTAAAACATCATCCCACTCACCCCTAGCTAAATTGATCTTTTCAATTTGGTAAGCAATAGTCCCACTAAAGCAACCCTAGATTACTTAAGCATTCCATCTTCTATTCTCAAAATCAATAAGCTCATTGACAAATTGAGGAGTACCTGGTCTAGGATTTGGCCCCATAACCCTAAAGCCCTCCACCCCTAGGAGCCACGTATAGGCAACTTGTCCCTAAGAAAATTTTTATTTATGAAATATTTGTTTTGATTTACTTGTGCCCACAGACTATTTTCTTTATTTGCTAGCCTCCAGGCTAACTTGGCTAAGAGAGCCACATTGAAACAATGAGGTTCCCTGAAGCTAAGGCCACCATTGCCTTTGTTTTCTGTTAAGGACTTCCAAGAAAGCCAATGAATCTTGCTTTTCTCATTTGAATTTTCCCCCACCAAAAGGACCTTTGGAGCTTGTTAATTTCATTACAAATTTTCTTTAGGAGAAGAAAACAAGACATGGAGTAAGCAGGGATGGCAACAACCACTAATTTCATGAGCACCTCCTTGCCTGCTTGGGTAAGGTACCTCTCATTCCAGACATTTGTTTTCTTCTGCACCCTCTCTATCAAAAAGGAGAAAAGATTTTCTTTGGATTTGCCCATCTGGGTTGGCAAGCCCAAATACTTTGATGGGCTCCTAACAAGCTTGATTTTTAGACTTTTTGCTATTATCCTCATGAATCTATGATGGGCTTTAAAGCTAAAAAAAACCTCAGATTTTGCAAAATTCACCTGTTGACCGGAGGCCTTTTCATAATTTCGAATTGCTTCCACCACATGGGCACCTTCTTGGAGGGAGGCTCCAGTAAAGGTGTAGCTATCATCTGCAAAGAAGATGTGAGATATAATAGGACAATGAGCATTTAACTTGATACCTGACAATTTTGCATTTTGCACTAGGTCTGTTAGGCTAGTTGAGAACATCTCAAAACACAAAATGAAAAGATAGGGGAAAGAGGGTCTCCTTGTCTTATCTCTTTCTTCAGGATGATTTTTTCAAAAGGGGAGTCATTCACCAGAATTTGGTAAGTTACTGTGGTAACACATTCCATTACCCAGTGTATCCATTTTGGACCAAAACCTAGAGTTTGAAGGACCCTTTCAAGAAAAGGCCATTCCAATATGTCATAAGTCTTGCTCATATCAAGTTTTAGTGCCATCATCCCTCTCTTACCCTTTGAGGTTCTCATATGATGAATGAGTTCATGAGCAATGAGGATGTTATCAGTTATCATTCTGCCTGGAATGAAGGCACTTTGGTTTTTGCTGATAATGGTGTCTAGCATTGGCTTTAGCCTGTTCACTAGAACTTTGGAGATAATCTTGTATATAGTGTTGCACAGACTGATGGGCCTATAAGTTGTGTTCAGTTCCCTCAGAAGGTGGCTTGAGTGAAAGAAACTCTTAACAACCCTAAAAACATCCTCCTTCACAATGCCCCAATATTTCTGAAAGAAAAAGTTTGGAAAGCCATTTGGTCCAGGTGCCTTCCTAAGGCCCATTTGGAACAAAGCCATAGTAATCTCCTCCTCAGTAATATCTCTCTCATGCAAGTCCCTAGCATCCTCTATCAATCTACTATTACCAAAACTGGTCACCATATTCAGCAAATCCCCATAAGGGTTTGAAGATTTAAAGATGCTTCCAAAATGGTTAACTAGAATTTCGGAGATCCTATCTTCACCCTCAACCCATATTCCATTGGAGTCCTGTATTTTGGAAATTGAATTTTTGGTCCTTCTCTTAATAGTCTGGATGTGAAAGAATTTGGTATTTCTATCACCTAGACTAAGCCAATTAACCCTAGTTTTTTGGGCCCACAACATCTCTTCTCTTCTCATCCAAGAGTCAAGTTGGTCTTGCAACATATTCACTACTTCTATGTTAAAATCATCTCTGATGTCATTCATTTCTCTGGCTAGGGCTTCCCTCGTTGCAGCTATCTTACTTTGGATGTTCCCAAACACTTCTCTATTCCACATTTGGAAATTTTGTTGGAGAAATTTACATTTATCCTTGAAATTACATTGATTTGAGCCTAAAAATTAGGTTTCCCGCATCTTTGGATAAATAGTACACAGTCACTATGGGTCATCTAGGCTTCCACGAATCTAAAACGTCTCGCTTTCTTAGCAGGAGAGAACTCATTATCAATAACAAGGAGAAAATGGTCTGATCCCGAGGCTAGTAGTATCCTAACTCCAAAATATTGAAACAGAAGCCTCCAATCTGCATTTGAGAGAACCCAATCCAGTTTGGCTCTTACATTTTCTGCCCCTTGCCTTTTGTTTGACTAACTCTCTAGAATGTTTAAACCACAAGCAGCTATCACCTTCCTATTTCTGAGGATGACTGTCCTCTTTGCCGGCTTTCCCCTCTGTTTGTTGTTTTTGCTGCGTACATGTTCAGATCCCCAACACACAGCCAGGGACCTATAGACAACTAGGAGAAATTTTGCCATTTTTCAAAGAAAGTCCTTTTATTGCTAGCTTTAGCTCACCATAAATAAAAGAGCAATACCAATCATCAAGGTTATCATCTGAGATTCTTGCATGGATAAAGTTTTGGTCAGCTCCAATAATTGTGAGCTTAATTTGTTTTTCCCATAATAGAGTCAGTCCCTCCTTATACCCATAGGCATCCACCCCCTAGCAATTCCACTCCCAAAGTCTTCTCAATTTCCTCCAACACCTAAGAAGTGAAGTCTTGGTCTCAGAGAGGAAGCAAATATTTATTTGTTCACCCCTAAGGGTCTTTAGCAGATTTAGAATTGTCCCGGGAGACCCGACCCTTTGACAATTCCAACTGAAAATTCTCATTGGCACCTTAGGGGCTGTTGCGGGACAGCCCTTTTAACCCACTTATTTTCAACATCTGAAAGGCACGACAAACAAACCCAGATCAAAGGAAGAGAAGAGGGAGGGCAAAAGCATTTCATTAACCTGGGTACCAATCTGGTTTTGATGCAAGAGCCTTTCCAGATTTTTAAACATGGGCCAGCAGAAAAAAACCGATTTTGTGTAAGTGGAGGATGCTCTACTCGAGGAGATACGTTTTTTAACCCACCCATCCACCCCCCCTAAAACAACTAGATGATTATTTGGGTAACTTCTAGTGCTTCTGATACTACAAGGGAGCAATGAACTCGGTATTTATATTTCATGTTAGGAAGCAGCTTATGCATTTTAAACAGAGTTCTTTTTCCCCAAAGATTTATGATAAAAAAAGAAAGCAGAGCAATAGCATGGATATTGTACCTCATCGCTGATATCAATATCATTAAGATCGGACTCATTAAACATACCCCGTCCCCCAGTGGAGCTCCACTTGCTAGATAATAGCCATAAAACTGAATTGGGATTACATTAGAGAGCGCACCTCACACCGATCTCATTGGCCATGAACCATAACACATATAACATAAATATGGGAGATGTTGAGGAGCAGATCTGGAGTCCATAAAACTTGGCATGACGACTCGGGGGTTGGATGAGGGTCAGACTACACGACTTGTGTAGGACTCCGGGATCTCTTTGCCCACGACAATTCTGTCCACACCTACACACGAAACACTATCCCCTTACATTGGGAATATCAACCCTGCATGAAATATTTCTCCATGTATGTTATGAATTGTGACCTCATGTAAGTAGACGTGGATAGGAGATCTGGACTCCTTGTGTAGTTCCTGTTTGCCTACCAAAAACATACCATCAAATATCTTCAGTTTTCTTTTTTCTGTTAGGCTCAGTTCCAAAAGAGTAGACATATATACAATATAAATAAAAAATACGATAAAATACAAGGTTTTGTAATCTATATATTTGTATTTGAACTCATTACAAATTGAGCTAGTTTCAATGTAAAAAAAAATATAAATATAAATATATACAAAATATAAGGTTTTGCACTCTACATATTTATATTTGTATTTCTTCTAAACTGTGTCAAAAATCAGAAAAGGCATGATAACAGAAGCTTTGACCCATCAAAACCTGGACAAATTTTGATGAATATCACCTCATAGGTTACCAGTTACCACTTTATAATACCTGGTGATTGGCTATAAGTTTTCCTGATATCATGTCTTGTATTATAGAAGGAAAAATCCCAAAGTCTCCCCATTAAATAAATCGATTCAAATACAGTTTCAAAGGAAAATAAACTTAGGCTCAGTTTGAAAGCAGTATAAATGCAAAAAAGAAGGCCTTACACTGTACATATTTGTATTTTCCATGTTCATTTAGTGGCCATCATTAAGCACATTACTATACAATGTCGACAAGATCACACCGGCCCATGTAGTGGCCCATCGGTTTATATTAGCGTTGAAGACTGAAGACCAGTAATCATAATTCACTTTTTGGCCAGGAGAGGAGAGTTGGGAGTACGGACAGAATTGGACCGGTTAGTTAAACTTAAAACCATCCATCATCGACATCGGCCTTTTAATGAGCCCAGATGACTTTAGGAACAAGTTTATGAGAACATGTCGAAGGGTACCTTGCGAGTCCGTGAAATAAACAATAAGCGTGCTCAATTAAGTCTATCTATCAAACTCTACTACAACCCCCACTCAACTTAACTCCCATATGTAATTTTTTTCTTTTGGGTCAAAAAGCCCATATGCAATTGGGCCTTTTAAAACACTTTCAATGCTGGTCTTGATTTGGGTATTTTTGTTAACTAGGAACTGTGTTAGCAACCATAAAAAATAAATGCACGTATAACCCTCCAAAAATCATCGGCGCCAAATTTAACAGTTCAGATTAAACCACCATCTCCAAAAGATCCAGCTTTCCCATCTTTAAGGGTCCGCATCAGCTCTTGTGGATATCCAACGTGGCAGGATTCTTCTACTCAGATGAACCTCAACTAGCAGTAACTTTCCTGAACAGTTATTGCACAAGATGATTAGGTCAGCAAAACATGCTTTAAAGTCTGAACAAACTCGGCCAAATTAACCCAAGTTCGGACACTAATTTTGCCTGATACTGCATTATAGGTTTTATGCAAGATCAAGCTTTTTCGGGACATGACTAATTTTTCCAGTGGTATATTTTTACCTTTAACAAAGATTGAAGGAGAATTCCAATTTGTGATAACAGAGTTGAATAAAGTCTTGCGTCTTCCCCTCAACATCATGAATACCTTTTCTTGATGGTGGAAACTCTCATTGGCACAATGGAATGATGCAGTGCCTGCTAGTTCATCTCTCCAAATTCATTTGATGATTCATATGGATTTCAAAACCTCTCCTAAAACAACTCCCCACTGAGTCCAGTGTGTGCCACCCTGCATTAGTTAATAAAAACAGGTTTCAGAAGCTAAGTAAATATTTTAGACACTAGCAATTTTCTAATGACAGATGCTGGTCCCCTTCGAGAGTACATACACCTCATGTTTCTACCATTTAGCTTTGTCCCAGTTTGGTACCAGCACTTTCGGAATCTCAAGATTTACATATGACATCAAATTGCCTCTTTATTCTGAAATCCCCACTTCTTGCTATTAAGGTTTCAGCTTAACCCAATGGAAATACAACAAAAAATCAAGCAAATACCTGACAAAAAACTGAGAAAGGTTCCCTCAATGGTCCATCACATGAAAGCTCACTTGTGCTCCCATCAATGAATGTTCCATGAGCAAATACCACCTGATCCATTATCCAACCAAGTGTTAAGATGCAAACAATATCTGCCTATTACATCTAACATCTAAACTAGATGGAGATAACAACAAAAGAAAAGAAAAGCAACTGGAAGGAAAGAAAAGAAACAGCAATATAACAAATTAGTAGGCTGCTAGAAATCATAAACTGGGGCTTAATCAACAAAAGACCAGATATAAGTACTCGATAAACAAGAAAAGGTCAATAAGCATTTTGTGCCAAAAATTAAATGTCCCTTAAAACATGCAACCTCATATATGAATCTTGAATATAATTTCTCATCTTCCCTTTCAGTAGAGCCTCTATACATATCTCCCCTTTGAAGATCTGCTTATTCCTTTTCCTTTAAGTGGGCCAGCAGTGGAAAGGACTAGATTCCACAAAATATAACTCCTACAAAATCCCTTTATGGACTGAGCTTGGATGAGTGGCAGATCTCTTGGACAACCAGTTGACAATCAAAAAGTTTTTTATAAGTGAGAGAGAAAGGAAAGACTATACAATGGCTTCAGGATGTGAAGTGGTGACAAGGCATCAATATACAGCAAAAACAGCAGAAATCATAAAAATTAATGCATTGTTCCTCTGAAACAGGAAAAAAAAGACCTAAACACCTATTACATAATCCATTTCTAAAGTTGACCAGAAATTCACCCCCAAAGAGTAGAGACACTGCAACACCTCACTAGCAACACAAAGGGAACAAAGGTTATGCAAGTTTCTTTTTCTTGATTTTACTGATAATAATATATAGAAAAGTAAATTAATTTAACAACCAAATCTTCTAAGCCACTTACACAGAAGAACCTTATTCATTAACTTGAAGTGCCCTAACCCTACACCAGTGTGTTTGCTGGTGGTACACAACTTAATCCATTTAACTAGGTAAGTAAATTACTCTACTAATCATTAGAACCCTGCCATCATCACAAATGAAATCACTCTTTCTTCTCCAAGTCTGCAAATAACATTGCCACCATTGAGAATAGAGACATGAAGTAGATGGGAAGATTAAAGAGTGCAGTTTTTACCAGCATCAGTCAATATCAAGAATGAAGCTTATTATACAAACCCAAAGCCATTTCCTCCACTTATGCTCAAACCGCATATACTAAGGTAGGCAATCAAAAAGCTCCACTAGGCATATGGTGATAAGCCTTTTTTAGGACCATTTTACGTGAACTCTGCTTCACATGTCTTTCAGAGTCAACATAAGTATGCTATTCAGCATCTTTCTCTCTTGCAGAAATGCACCTTTATACATGGAAATGATGAGCACCATGGCCCTTCATTCTACCAACCAAAAATTTAGCAATTATCATACAGTTGATACCAAATGGACTAATGGGCCAATAATATTGGGCATCACCTCTGCTCTTTGGAGGTCAAAGCAATAAAGGCTAAGTTGGCTAATCCAGTAAGAAAAACCTGCACATGGAATTCCTCCACCATGTATAAAGTCAGCAGTAGCAATATCCAAATGCTTTTTTAATCCCATGTGGGCCAACCAAGATAGTGCATTAACTCAAGAAAATAAGTGTGGAATAAGATCATCTACTCCACCAAATTATGAGAATAAACCAAATCAAATGTCAACAATATGCAAACAAAGGTGCTGATTCAACAATGACAATACATCATGAACCAAAAACTGATCACTGCAGGGAAAGACCTCCAACTATAACTCATCCCTCCCCACTCCACTTGCTAACTTGTCAACTATAGAGTTGGCTGACAAGGAACTAGCTAAATAATATTTTCAATTTTGATGCCTATTATCTAGCCCCATAAAATGGTGAAAGGTAAAGTTCTAACTTCTAGGATCTAAAGAAGAGCATCAATCTGAGACTTGGTGCGGCTACATATCTCCACCCTGATAGATGTCCTGAACCATCCAGGCCTGAAGAATTATAGTATTCTGTAGAGTACCTAAATGCCCCCCGACCCACCCAAATACCTGATGGCCCCAATAAGTCATGGAGTTGGTGGGAACCAGCTGATGCTTGGGGAACTTGTCCATGAATGCAAAAGTATGGTGGTTGAGATCAAGGTTTGAAATTTTGGGTGTTTCGGGGTTTAACCCGGTTCAAAGGGTAGACAGGCCTTAAACCGACCCCTCTGAACCATGTTAAAAAAAAAACTAAAAAAATAAGAGAAATGAGGTTCGATACAGGCCAATACACCCCTACAGGCATATTGGCCATATCGATATTTTGAACCTTGGTTGAGATGTGTTGAAGGTTCTTGAGTTGATATCCAACATTTTCTGTAGAAGCCTAATTGGGAAACCATTGGCTCCCTAGCTTTTTCACCATATGAAACATTAAGGTTCCAAACCAGTTATTTCAAGCCATCATTAACCCAGGTGGTCAGACCAGTGGCCCAGAGTCACAATCACAGTTCAGGTCAACCGTTAGCCCACTATCTTACCAAAAAACTGTTGACTCAGTCAATGATCTGTAGACCCAGATTTTTTTGAACCATTGAGCCATCTGACCTGTTCAATGAGCTTCTGGTTTTTATTGTTTTAATTTTTGAATTTTTTTATAATGACATCATGGGTTGACCCATTGACCCAGGGGGAAGTGGTTCAACCTCCAGGACCAGGTTTAAAGCACTGGTCCAAACTCCTCAAAAGGTCTCAAGCAAATGAGCTTCTAATCTGCGCTCTGTTCAAGATTGGTCCGAATCAAGCTTGGGTAGAAGCAAGGTTGACTCAATAAAAGGTTTCATATTGCAGTGTCATCCATTCACATTTTGCATAGAATATTCCAATTTTTTCTTGATCAGTAACAAATCAGATATTTTAATTTTTTATCTAATTCAGTACAAGCCATCTCCCAGTCTGTCTCAGTAGCATAGATAGATGCTTACTGGGAAAAAATCTAGGTACCATACATAGTTGTCAAGGTTGCATGTTATCATGTTTTTGTTGTGAGGAAAGTAAAAATCAAAATAATCTTCGAGGGTTTCACTTTGACAAAAGAATCAAACCAAGGAAGAGGAGAAAACAACAGCCCTCCATCGTTCCCACACAGTTCTTCGTTTCGTTCTCTGCTTCCTGGTTTAAAACAGTGGTTATGCCCCATTTTTCTCTTCCTTTTTGTATCTTTTCCCCAAGTTTTTTGAATCACTTTATTGGACTAAAACAAAGGCTCCACCCCCTTCTGTTGTTCTTAAATTTTGTCTATTTTCAGCTTTTTCTCTCATTATTGGTGTCTGAAACAGGGGCTCCGCCCCTTCTTTTATTCTTCATATTCTTCTTTTATTTTGGAATTTTTTTCACCAACTTTTCTGGGTCTAGAACAGGAGCTCCGCCCCCAAGTTTTCTTCTTCATTTTCTTCTTTTATTTTAGTACTTGTTCTCATCAAGCAAAACTGCAAAAAACACAAGCACAAAAGTAAGTGCAGAATACATAACACCAAAAAAACTAGTTCAGAAGGGGTAGAAATCCATCGGTCTCTTATTTTTAAATTCCATTGCCTAGATGAGGGCTAGGTGCCTGGGCGCCCCATGTTCGCCTAGCCTCGCCTTGGCGCCTTGAAAACTATGGTACCATAATAGCAGATCATAACTAGAGTCAGCAAACCTCAAACAAAATGTATGGATCTAGTGGGAACATATATCTTTAAAGTGTACAAGGAACAAACAGATCAGACTATTAGAACCGTCAAATTGTTAGTTTTTATCCATTAGATCATACAACATATTTCTTCTGAGTGTCCAAAATTATGTGATGGTTAAATCTTTAGCTGACAAGCATGAGAATGCAGGTTTGAGTCTAGATGGTTAACATCATTGTGGTTTAGTTTTTTTTACAGTAATGTAACTCAAAGGTTGGATCATCAAATGGCATCACCCACCATCCATGTGTATCCAATTGGAATAATGTCTTTCATGCCAAGAAAGTTAGAAGGCACAAAACCTTCTTGGCATGTTCTGGAATTCTGATCTCAGCAAATGTGCCTCAAATGCATTTAGAATCCCTGCTATTATACTTGAAGGTAGAAAGTAGGATAAAGATTCATGAAATCAATCCCCTCAAAGGCCATATCTACAACTGATTGAAGAAATCAAAACAGACAAACCTCTGATGCATATCCAGGAGTCGAACCTGCAACTGGCTTTATAAAAGATCCTACGGGACAACTTCTTTGTACAGCCTCACAGAAAGCAAGAAGACGCTCTCGGCTTCTAAGTTGTATTGCCTGAAATGCAGCATCATAATGAGTCACACCTCTAAATTCTTTCAACAAGAGTACAAAAGAACTAAACCAAATAAAAAAAAAAAAAAGAAAGAAAGAAAGAAAGAAGAAATAGCTTGTGTATCATAATCTTTTCTTCATTAAACAAAAGACATGTGACTAAGAATTTAATTGATCAGGATCAGACTGGAGAAGAATACAAAAAGAATGCACATACAGATCAAATACAAAATTTAAATGGAAAAGCAAGGATAAAATGGAATATGTTTTCCTTGAAGGATTATTTTTCTTAAGAATAAAAGGTTTGTGAAAAGTTCTTTTAGTAGTAAGGCTGCCTCAATCTATAGCTCTTTTTTGTTTAATTCAATAATTTTCAGAAATCTAGTAATAATTTTCTTGTAAAATCCAAATTTTCATATAATATAGCTGTTTCATTTATTACCTCAATGGGCACTACACTATGAAGACAATATAAAGCACCTTTATCCAAACCAACCAATTATATCGTTAGCCAGTGGAACAATCTAAAAAGCCAAGTCAAGCACATTGGCAGCAACAGAGATAAGTAAGATGAAACCTGGACTGTATCATGGCGAGGAACTCGAGGAAGTGGCTGCACCTTATATCCTTTAGATGTCATGACTTCAGCAATAAGGAAGCTTCCCTGACAAAAAGAAGAGAAGAGTGATAATTCTCCACATGGAAGGAAAATCAAGACTAATTCAACCCATAACATATTGCCTCTCATACCTTGACTGCTTCCCCAACCATTTGGGGTGAAAGAAACAAGCCCTGGAAGAAAGAACGCATAATATCACCTGGAGTTGAGCCACAATCTACCCCAAGACCTGGGGCAGAGAGACGAGAAGCGGCTGCTTTCACCCATTTTTCCCTTCCCGCAACATATCCACCACAGGGTGCAATAGTTCCACCTGGATTTTTTATCAGACTGCCAGCAATTAAATCTGCACCCTGCCCATCATTGACAATAACCTATCATCCCTTTATTTATGGAAGGAGTACAAAGCATTCTCATCACATACCACCATTGGAGGTTCCATGCTTTCCACAAATTCACCATAGCAATTATCCACCATGACCATACAATCTGGATTCTGCATCTGCGGGACATCCATCCATGAAATGGTAAGAATAAGTTAAGGAATTCACATCTACACCCCACAGAGGGTGTCCCACATACACATCTCAGTGTGCATTGGGAACATCTCCCAAAGTTCTCAGTGGGAGATGTTCCCAATACACAGTGGGATATGTTTTGGGGCATTCATGGGGTGCCCTCTGTGGGGCGCAGATGTGATCTATTAAGAACTTGAGAAATAATAAATTCAAGGGCAAAGTGAGACAAAAAAGGACAGGACTAACTTGCATGTCCTTTTTCCTGCAATGCTTAGTTGACTCCCAAGCATGGGGAACTGGGTAATGGCAGATTGGCAGTGACCCCTCATGCATAGAACCCCCCAAGTCAACAGACTGAATTAAGTGATTCCTTTGACTTTAGACCAGGCCACTTAACTCCTGACACAATCCACTTTCATTGACTTATGCCCATGCCATATGTCAATATTTAGATGCAAGGTGCCAACCAGCTGGTCGGTAAGGTCTCCTGCTGG
This sequence comes from Nelumbo lutea, assembly GCF_056320005.1. NCBI lineage: Eukaryota > Viridiplantae > Streptophyta > Magnoliopsida > Proteales > Nelumbonaceae > Nelumbo > Nelumbo lutea. The sequence continues at coordinate 138,927,188 of NC_142684.1, read as the reverse complement.
TCGTAGGCCTGGGTTGGGGGATGGGCTACCCCCCCCCCCCCGGTTGTGTAGCCCTTCAAAAGAAATTAAAAAAAAAGAATATTGACAAAAAATATATGTCAATATTTAGATCTACACTTAAAATTCAGGTTGTTATAGATCCAGAAAAAAAAATAGATTTAAACTATTTTAAACTGCAAAAGAAAGGTATAAGCAAAATAGTAGATTCGTTTCATATTACATACTTTAAACAGAAAGTTCAAACAAATTAATAAGCAAGGTTTCCTCCAATTATGGAATCTGGATGACTCAAACTATTTTGCCACATGTAGGAATCTCATGGTCAATTTATATCATTCATCAGATAGGGGACGATTATTCTAGATTGACCACTTGTTCATTTTTCAGGTCAATATCATCCACATGCCCTACCTTGTATTTGAGTTTTACCGTACCAGTAAAAACCATCTTAAGCTATGATTTTATGATTTGGTATTATGAGTGCAAATACTTATTTTGCATATAAAATATAATTTTTTAAGAAGGTATTTACTAATGCTGAAACAGAAAAGCAAGAGTACATAGTTTTCGACCCAATATATATGAATGGCAAGGGGGCAGGGATCATATTCCCCAGTCCAGACCCCAAATTTGAAATAAATCCCCATCAGGGATAAAAGTTGTCCCCCACCCCTGATCCCTGATGGAGACAGGTTCCCCATGGGGACCCAAATCCATGAAATTTTTTAATTAACAGTATTTTTTGAAAAATAAATTTACTTAGAATAAAAGAAAATTTTAAAATATAAATAATATATATTTAATACGAATAATATATATAATTAGGATTGGGGCAGGGCAGGGATGTTGGGAACCTCCCCAACATCTATCATTTCACTCTTTGCTAGGTTCACCTTCAAGTCTAATACCATCTCAAACCAGAAGAGAAGATATCTCAGGTTAAAAATCTGGTCCAGTGAAGCATTACAAAAAAATAGGGTATCATCTGCATATTGCAGAACAGGAATTTTTGTACCAGAATCTTAACTTATTCACTTAACTTATTCAAATTTTCAACTATAGAATAACTAATCACATTGAAGAGGTACACATATAGAGGAAAACTAAATGGAACTTCCATTCTGATTAACTTCTAAATATGGAAGCGTATGAAAAAAGTAGCTCCTAATGGCAAATTCGCAACTAACTCCTGGTTAAAAATAGAAACTAAAAGCAACTTTAGCAGATCATGCTTTCAACAAAGCCCCATGCCTCTGAGGAGGTACATCACAAACCATCCTCATCCAAGCAGAAATATGAGCTTATTGACTAACCTTTTCGGGCCTAGTAAAGAACTCAATAACCTCCAGTAACTGAATGGATCAGCCCCTGCATCATCAAGTACTCTACTTTCCAGATGAAATACAACAAAACTCATCAAATAACTTTTGATTAAACTGAATGTATGACTTAGAATATTACATCCTTGAAAACTGGATTTACTCCACTCCAAGTCAACTAAGACTAAAAAGTATAAATTTAGGAAAAATTTTAAACTCTGAAACTCAGAAGTAGCATAATGCTCAAGGTATGACAAATGTAAATCCCAACCCCGCCCCACACCCCAGACAAGCCAACTTCCATGACACATGCACATAACCATCTGCATAAGTTCATTTTAACAGGGCATGGGCTAATAGCATTCTATCATAATTTGTTTCAAAAGATTGAAAGTGCACCTTAATTATCTTTATTGCTCTACCGATTTCATTTACACTTAAACTGCGGCGCCATGAATAACCACAAGATCTTTGTATTAGGGCACATTTTGTTTGAGGTTTCACAGCAAAACTAAGTGCATCCCAGTCAAGGCCCCCATCCTTTGCAAGCTGAAAAAATGACTGATATCAGATAAATGAAATTAAAACTTTGAAAACACAGAAATATTTGAGTAATTTACCGGGACTTCTCTGTACTGCACACCAAAGTCTTTCAAGGAACCAAGTCCATAAGAGTCCCTAATTCCAATAACTTCCTCCAATGTGTCATAAGGAGAACCAGCAACTGCTAGAAGCTGATAATTGAATTGATCTATATCAGACTACTAAAATTAAAATGAGTTGAAAAAAAAATCCACAATACATTATAATTTATATAGGTCTTTTATTTGATAAGAAGTACCTAAAAGCTCACCTCATCCCCTGGCCTTAAAAAGGCAAATAATGCACAAGTGATAGCATGTGTACCAGAAAAGAACTGCCGAAGGTCAGAACAGAACCAACATATCAACTCACATATTAGAGCTGCCAACAAAATTTCCAAAAAAAAAAGAACATAAGCCAACCTGTGCACGAACAATTGCTGATTCTGCTCCAACAATTTCTGCAAAAGTTTTGTCAAGTGCTTCACGTCCACCGGCTTCATCATGGCCATAGCCAGTGCATCCAGCAAAGTGCTAAGGCAAATGAGATTGTGAATAGCATCATTAGACAGCTTGATCAATATATAAACCACAGCTAGGAAAATTAACACCAGCATAGAACACCCATTATATCATGATGAAGGAGACAGCTATCAAATCACATACACTTAGAAGTTACTTAATCCACAGAACAAAGTGTTGCATTCATTAGAAAGATTATATGCAAAGCAGCAGCAGAAGTCATGACAAACCAAATGAAAAACCATTCTATTCCCTGAATCTAGTGTTAAAAATTAAGACACAATTCCAATTGGGCAACCAAAAATAGCAGAATACTTGAATGGGCAAGGCATCATTTCAAGTATTAGGTCAAAAAAAATATATGAAAAGATCACATCCATATGAATTCTGATGTATGTGTGGGGTAAAGAGAGAGATCCCCAAGCTCCAATAAGGATCATTTTTTTCACTGAACTATTAATAGTATCAGGTCTCCATTAACATTGCCTTTTTAAAACTAAAACTAAGCAACAACTAGAGCTCCACGTTAGTTAAAAATTATCCACCCAATATCAGGGGGAGAGGGGGGGAGTTTGGCTAAGCTTTTAGGAACAACGTTTTTAAATCCAGCCCAAAGGCTGAACTGCTTTTCCCTCCTGGTGAATAGCTCACTAGTTTACCAAGTCAACATTTTTTTGTGACCAGACAGGATAAAGGTTGACCCCAACCTGAATTTTGACTGGACCACCAATCCAACCAGCTGGGGTGAACAACAGGTCGGAAACACTATTTAGGACTACTTCAAAGCCATTCTCTCCATAACAAAAGAACATGCTAAATCAAACTTTGTCCACACTATTTCTGCCCTTGTTTGCGTAAGCCATGATAATTTCCTTCTTGGTTCTCTACTCTCAAGCCTTAAGTGATGGAAGGTCTTTGCCACCATGATAATGGACAAGGGAGAAAGGGATCATCATCATCATCATCTAAGTCTTGTCCCAACTATATGGAATCAGTTACTTGAATCCTGTTTCGCCACTGTTTAGTATCACATCCATTGTTAAATAATGAGCCCTTAAATCATTTCTTACCACTTCAACCCATGTCCATTTTGGTCAGCTAGCTCTTCTAGCCCCTTCAACTTGTAATAGATCACCTCTTCTTATGGATGCTGTAGATAATCAATAATCATCTCCGCACATGACAAAACCATCTTAGTCTACTTTCTCTCGTTTTATCACCTATTGGAGCTACACTTAGGTTCCTTCAAATGTGTGCGTGTGTGTGTGAGAGAGAAAGAGAGAGAGAGAGAGAGAGAGAGAGAGAGAGAGAGATTCAAGACCAAGATAACTCATATCATCTACTGATTTATAGCTAAACAACAATGTAGTTACCTAGCTCAAGTGCTCAACACTTTGAGAGATCATATATCAAATATAAAATGAAAAAATAGTGACAAACGTTGCTCACATGTTATGATTTATGCTCAAATAGTGTATACTCTTCCCTCTTACTATACAGTGTACAATAACACGGTTACCCACTCAACACCTGGTGAGATAATACATTAATGGAATGGTAAATGGAAAAATATGATGTTGACATTACCAATGCCTTACACACAAATAGTGTTTATTGTTCACTCTTTTCTTTCCATCTTGACAATTCGACTTTAAGTGTTTTTTGGGGGTTGGACTGCTTACTCTACAAATAAAACGTGAATAGACTATCATAATCATGTATAGCCTACGTATTAAAAGCATCTTAGTAACATTGCATTCCACAGTTCGCTCAACATAAGAGGACTAAAATTCCTTTGAAACTAATTATTGTATACTTGAAACTAAAGGAGTTTTCATATTAAAAGAAGTGTATAAAGCAATGATAAATTTCTATTAAGTGTTCAACTAAAATTTTTGAACTTTCTACATTTCTGAATTTATCAACAGTGCATCAATTGAAAATATTAAAGGTCATGGTACGGAACAGTATTCAAAAAGATCGAGTTTTGTATTTGAGGTTTAAGTTGAAAAATCTCGCTTACATGAGATCCAACCCGGGCATTTTGATAAGCTTTAAGAACACGGATGGTATTTCGCGCCACCAGATTATCCACAGCTCTGAACTCTGAGTACAGAGAATCCACTGCTTCTGCAACCTGAATTCCAGTACAAAATTAAGATACGCAAATTAAATTTGTAATCCGTAAGACGTACATCAGGTTTCAAGTGTCCAGCAAGGGTGACAAGGGTTATTTACGAGGTTTAACCGTTTAACAACATATTAGATGGGCGGGAATATTTGAGCTTCTAGGTTTTTTTCACTAAATAGCATCTCGTCTTAGGCTTTGGCAGATAGAGTATGATGATTCCTAAATTAATAAAAGCATTGAATTCTGAGCTTAAAATTCCAATCAGAAGGTTAACAAAAACAAATATTATCGTTTGGGATATGGAGAAAGAGATTCACGGCTAATCGAAGAACTTTACCTCTGGAACGAAGGGATGATGGTGAGCGGGGACGAAGTCTTGAGAGCTGGAACGAACTGAAACCAAAGCTCTTGAGCTCGAACGAACCGAAACCAAGGATGTGGAGGTTGTTGTTCTACCGGGAAGTGTAGGATAAGTAGGGGTGGCGCAGGATAAGACCCACATTGTTCCGAGAACTGGGAGACACGTCTCACGCAGTGGTCCGAGTGGTACTAGAATATCGTCCGGGAACCATAGAGGATTTGGAGTGAAGGACTGAAGGAGTGCCTGCTGCTTTGATAGTTGTGCTTTATCTGCTGTGAGGTGTGAGCTGAGCAGTTTGAAATTTCGGAACCACGTCAGATGGGCCTCACCTCAAGCTCAAGTGCTCAGCTCCCATAGTCCCATGTCCCAAGATGGTAAATTGATAGCCCAATAAAGGGCAGTTTTGGCATTTTGGAGGGAGACAAGGATATGTCAAGAAAAGATGAAACTGACGAGGTGATGATGCTTTGCTAACATTTGACTTTTGGTATAGTAAAATGGAAAAAGGATGAAAGGGCATCAGGCCCAAGCCCAGGCCCATAACAGAATCAGGTGGGAATGGGATGTAAATTATGTACGTGAAGGATGGTGACTGGGCAGTGGGCACTTCACACTTGGGCAGTGACGTCCTTGGGATTTGTCAGCCATGAGGCAGCTGGCCTGCTCCGTCCTTCAGTTTAGATGTTCACAGAGACAGAGTACGCTGTAGAGCTCACACGTGTTTCTCCTCCTCCGTCCTCCCCTCTCTCTCTCTGATTCTTGCAAGAACTCTGTACACGCTCTAAAAGCATTGGAAGTCAGCCACACATTGAGAATAAACAACTCTTCACGAAAATATTCCCAATGTGCGGCTACGCAGAGTTTTTTAATTCGTAAGAATCGAGTAAAGTTGTGCTTCGAGTACAACTGTAGGTGACTTGAGCAAATCAGAAATCCATGCAGCACTTGATTGGATTGGCTCTGTATTACCAGTAGAATTGTAGAGAATTCAAACTTCAACAATCAAGCCGGATTGAATTAAACCCACAATAACAGACTTCGCCAAAAGGCGAATTAAAAGCCCCAACCCTAATCAGAATAAATTCTAACATGGTTTTCGAACGGCCGTTGACTTGGATGGTCGGACCATTTGACTTGAAAATCGTTCAGATAATTGGTTTTATTTTATCCCAAATCTAATTCTTGGCAAAAAACCGTTGAATAAGTTAACGATTTATTGATTCAAGCAGTTGAACCGTTTAACTTATTGACTCGTTTAATGGTTATTATCTTTTTTATTTTTAATTATTTTTAAAATTTTTTATTAAAATGGGTCATCCATTCAATCGAATAATCGAATTATTAATCCAGAAACCAGTGGTCAGAACAATTCCATTTCCAAATCATTTTTTAAAACCTATTCTAATATTCTACTATTTTAGTGTAACTTGTCACGGTTTACCTTAACCCAAGTTTCCAACCTAATCCAGAATTCCTCAATAGCGACCCAGTCTAATTTCGATTATATTGGTTTTGGGCTGCTCCAATCTCTCTTCAGTTTTATCAAAAAATTTCAATTCTACGCTTTCTTGCATGTTGGCCCAAAAAAATATAAATTATTGTACCCTCTTCCTTTGTTCCAATGCATTTGTTTGGTTTAATGAATTGCAGTTTACCAAAAAAAAAACTTGGGCCCATGCATACGACATGTTCCTACCTGTTTCTGTTCTTTGAGAAATTTTTGTTCGGAAACAAAATCTTATTTCTTATTCTTAAAAAATAACTGACTTATTTGGCAAATTGTTTCTAAAGAACATGCAACAACGTTTGGAAAGCCATATTATTTCTTATGATTAATTTCTTCATATCAGGAAATTGTTAGAAGCCCTTGAACCTAAACTTGACCCAAAAAAAAGGACTACACTTAATAGTTTAATACAATTACCCCCCTTCCCCTCCCAAAAAAAAATCATATAAAAGAGTAACATCCAATGAAGAGTTATAGAACGATAAAACTTGGGACTCTTCCTATGACCTTAAATTCTGCAATGTAGGAAAGTTAAAACATTAAGGCTATATTTGGTTTGAAGGAAAAGGTAGAAAAATGAAGGGAAAAGTAAGGAAACCTATACAAGATTTCTAAAGATTTTTCTACATTTCCCTATTTTTTCCTTTAGGCTCTGTTTGATTTGTAGGAAGATTTGGGTGGGATGGGACGGAAAGTGTAAAAATTTATACTTCCATTGTTTGGTTTTATATATGGGAAAATAATGAGAAGCATTGTTTCACCAAGAGTAAGATGAACAGTAGTTCGCTAGCAGAAAGCAAAGACGATGAACAATGCCGCTAGACACCATTGGAAAGCGAATTGTGCCGCCGGAGACAGTAGTTCGCCAGCAGAAAGCAAAGATGATGAACGGAGAGGTACTAGAGGGTAAATGATCCTGGTCACCACCGCCACTGCTCTGCTTCTGGGTTCGAATGGAGAAAAAAAATGGAAGGGAGTGGCTGAGAGGAAGGGAGTGGTTGAGAGGGGGTGCCACCACCGTTGCTTTGCTTCTGGGTTTGAACGGGGAAGAAGAAGAAGAATGGAAGGGAGTGGCTGAGATGGGGTGTCGCCACCATTGCTCTGCTTCTGGGTTCGAACAGGGAAGAAGAAGAATGAAAGGGAGTGGCTGAGAGGGCATGCCTCCGCTGCTGCTGTACTTTTGGGTTTGAACGGGGAAGGGGAGGTACTAGACAATGAACAGAAGAAGAAAAAAGAGAAAAAGAAAGGAGAGAGGAAGGGAGTGGCTGAAAGGGGGTGTCGCCGCTACTGCTTTGCTTCTGGGTTCGAACAAGGAAGGGGAGGTAGCAGATCGCCGCTGCCCCTCACACAGATTGCCAATGGTAACAGGGAAGGCACTGGTTCTCTCCTTCCTCTATTCGGCGTCACTGGTACCTGTAATAGTGATTTCTCAAATTTTTCCACCGGGGTCGCACGATTTTGGTGCAACCCCAAATCCACGATTTTGGGATCTCACATCCCACAATTTTCTCATCCCATCCCTCTATTTCCCTCAAAACAAATGAGAGAAAAAGGAATATTTTTGGAATATTCCCTTTTCTCATCCTCATCCCACAAATCAAATAGAGCCTTAAGGTTTAAATAGTAAAAAACATGGATATTATCTAGGAGAGAGGGAGGAATAATGCTTATCCTTTTAGTGTTTCATTGCTCACCAACTTTTTTTTTGTTCAAAATTGCTTTTTGCAAACATAAAAAGCTAAATGGAGTTTTTTTTTTCTTGACTTTTCCAACATTTTTATGCAAAAATAAATACATGCCTTTTAACTTTTTTGTCAAGCAATTTTGTGACCGGCTTTTGGTTAACTTCTTCAATGTGAAAAGCACAAAAGCCTATTGAACAAGCACTCCCAAATGCAGGCAAGAGTAGAAAATCAGTTCCTTTCTCCTATTGAAATGTCAAATGAAGAAAATAATTAAAGGCAAATATGTCTATAAAAGGTAATTTGGGTGTATTGAAATTTTTGATAGGTTAGTTGATGTTGTAAACTTTAGGTTGTGTGGTTTGATAGTTTAAGTTCAATTTGGGAAGAGTAAAATTACAAATATGTATAATATAAATACAAAGTTAAAAAATTACTTAACTATTGGCTAACTTTAGGGCAAATTTCTTAAACTACCCTTATGGTTTAGCTATTTGGCTAACTTTACCCTTATTATTTAACTATTGTCTTGCACTACCCCTACTGTTTTTTACAATTGCCTAAAACCTTCCTTATCGTTAACGTTTCATCATAAACCATTCACATGTGACATCACGTGACTATTATATTTTTCAAAAATCCTTAATTTACCCTTGAAAATGCCATTTCCATTTGGACAAAGGTCAGGTCTTTCTCTTCTTTTTGTATTTTTTTTCTTTCACTGTTTTCATCTTCCCCTTGCAAAACCATCGCAGCAACTCCAGTCCCAAAGGAGTCCAACGTATCCATGCTATCAAGATTTATGTATGCGGAGAACAAGTCATCTACCACCTCCCCTTGAGATTTCCTCTTACCCATCCCTTCTACATTGATATCACCATCTCTACTCGAATTCTCTCTTGCTAACGCCAATCGTTCCAAAACACTAGGGCCTCTGAGCGGTTGGTGAAAAAGCGTGGTTTTGGGGCTGGGAAATGGAATGGTGAACAAAGTCGAATTCTACCACTTGGTGAATTGGATTGGTGAATAGGAGAAAAATGGAAGATACTGGCGTTGTATTGGGGCTAGGAACCAGATTAGTGAACATGTCATCAACCACCTCCGCTTTAGATTTCCTCTCACCCATACCTTCTTTGAAAGGGATGGAATGTTCTTTTAATGGTAGTCGAGAGATGGAATTGCTCGGGTGATGGTTGAGTTAGCCAAGGATGCCACGTGGCTATCTCCGCGGTTGCCACCCTCTCAGGCCACGTCGACACCATGGATAATAGAAGAGCTCGACTAAGGAGTATCCTACACAGACAAGGAAGCGAGCTCCACCGGGGAAGAGGAAACCTCCCGAAGATCTTGGCAAACGCCCTCATCTCAACAACCCCGGGAGCCCTATCCATTTGGAACACAGACACCCAAATACAAATAGGTATTCCCCACTCGAGGTAAAGGACCTGTTTTGGGATTGCATTCTTTGAATACCTCTTTACTCTATCTCTTTAACCCGAACTAACACTATTTCAACCTGCTCGGTCCGTCCACATCCTTCTTGATCCTATTGACTTGAGCATTGGAGTACCTACCTGGGGAATAACTCCTCGGGCCTCTGACCTTTCTCCTAGTTGTAGATATCGGTGCATGGTTTTGTCCTTCCACCCTGGCCTCATCCGATTGGTAGGACTATTTGATTGTGTTCTCGGTTCAAACATCTCAGATCGCACAACATCGGACTGGCGTCATCTATGGGAAACAAACAAAAAGTAATTTCCCAAACCCTATCCGTGCACTAAAAACAACCATGCCTAAGAACACATCCAACCGCTCTAGAGTTCATTCCCCATTTTGGGGATCCTGCTCACTCTTTAGTTCCCCACCTTGGGAGACCTAGCATTAGGTAGTAGTCGACTCCACGTAGTTCCAAGTCATGTAGCAGAAGGTCAACCATATCTTAGCCATGATGGAAATGTTGGGGGCAACTAGCGCACGCCCCCTAAGTTACCTACATTGCTACTTAGACACCTACTATAGCTGATCCTCGCATTGAGGACCCAAAAGGAGCTATGCGAACAAGCATAGGGCCCAATCCAACCACGAGCATCCACAATCATCTAGAAGATATGACTCCCCACCCCGGCCTCACGCGCACGACACCCGTAGTAGATCCAATCACTCTACTTAAGTGTTGGCGAAAGAATGGCTCAGCCAACATCAATAGCAACCACTGATCTCAATAGCGAAATCCAACTCGGTCAGAGACCGGCCTGCGATCCCGAAAGGGAAAAAGTCTACAAATGTGGTCCCAGCCAACAGAGATGTCGAGATCAGAGAATTGAGAGATCGGCTGGCCAAATTGGAACACAACCAAGCGGATAGAAGCATGGCCCCTTCGATAGCCTGACCAACAAAGCAACATCACGGTTAGCATCCCATGAAAGAGCCTGCCTTCATCCAAGAGATCGCCGACGGGCTTCCCCTATCCAGATGGCAACCTCCTTAGTTCAAGAAGTACAATGGGGCCTCCGACCCAAACAACCATATTGAAGGTTCAAGGAAATAATGATGTTGCACAGCTCCTCCAAGGGCCTCATGTGCAAGGCCTTCATTGCCACCCTCCACGAAGTCACCCAAACCTAGTACGCCTCCCTTCCTCCATAGTCCATATCCTCATGGGAGCATTTAGAAACACGGTTCTTGGCATAGTTCATCACCAGCCAAAGGCAGTAAAAGAAGTTGATCAGTCTCATGCAAGTATGATAGAGGAAAGGAGAGACCCTAAGGGAATACTTGGCGAGATTCAATGTCAAGGCCCTTCAAGTCTAGACTCTAAACTAGTCGGTGGCCATGACCGCCATCATGAGTAGGATGCGATCCTCAATGTTCAACTTCTCTTTGCAAAAGAACCCTCTGCCCAACTTGACTATGCTCATGAAGCACATGCAGAAGTATATGAATGCTAAAGAAGCCCAAGCACTGCGTAGGGAGGATAAAGACCAGCACAACTAGAAGCATAGATACCATGACAACCGAAGATTAGATCGAGATGCCAAGAGGCAGGATCACTTATCTGACCGCAAACCAAGGACCACATTGCCGATGTATCACAACTTCACTCCACTCAATGCTTCATGGGTCGACATACTAATACAAATCCGTGACCACAACTTGGTCAAGTGGCCCAAGACGATGAAAACCTAGGGCAAAAAGAGGAATCGAGACAAGTATTGTGATTTTCAACGAGACCATGGACATGACACCGAAAGTTGTCACAACCTTCGCCACCACCAAGAAGACCTCGTCCGACGTGAATACCTCTGTGGGTTCATCGATACCAAAGAGCATAAACCCAGAGAAGACCTACACCACATCGATGAGCCCCCAGCCTGAGCTCCCCCGATAAGGGTCATCGCCGTCATCTCGAGTGAGACGACCCTTAAAGGGGGAAACTAGGTGCGGAAGACCTACTCTGAGGGCTAGAGTGCCAAGGCTAGAATGTACTAACGATAATCGACGTCAGGCAGTAATGGTGATTGGGTTGTACAAACACAATAAATAAAGAATTTTCTTCAAGAACAAACAACCAAATGCCCGCATACAATCCGACCAAACATCGACGGCCGAACTCTATGCTGACCAATGGACCTATAATGACTGAGGCCCGACAACCATCGCACGAAAGACCTGACCGATCACAGAATGTTATGGCAAGAACAAGCCCCCAACAACCACCGTAGGAACGACGTCCCTGCCACATAATGGCAAGAGGATGGCCATCGAACTTCGTGCACGCTCCCAACTTGTGGTTGGAGCAGAGCTAACCAAGGACCACGACTAGCCCAGTCAAAGAGCGATCAACTCTCAAAGACCAGGTGCCATCGAGCTCCTTGGCAACGTTGAGAGCTTGGAAGCACCTTGGCCACAAAGCCAAAAACCTCAACTAGCAAAGGCCAAAGACCTCGACCAGCACAAGACCAAGGCCACTAATCCATAGACCTCAACTAGCAAAAATCAGAGCCAAAGACTTCAGTTAGCACAAGATCAAGGCCACAAAGCCGAAGACTGAAGCCAACATAAGACTGATGCAACTAATCCAAAGACCTTATCCAATATGAAACAGAGGCCTTAAAGCCGAAGACCTTGGCCAATATGAGACCAAGGCCACGAAGTCGAAGACTCCGACCATTTAGCATCAAGTCCAAGACCTCAACCAACATGAGACTGGGGACATAGAGTCGAAGACCCCTGCCACTATGTCAATTCTAAAACCCTGATTAGCCTAAGAGCAAGTACAGAAGTATGGCCTATGGTCCCTACCGACTAACCTAATTTCGAAGCGCAACAACTTAGAAAAAGAAGGAAAAAAACAACACAGACCGTGCTTGACAAAAAGAGCAAACTTCCATAGTGAAAAGGTTGATACAATCATTATAAGCTCGATATAATGAGTTGTGTACAGCAAAAAAAGAGGGGAAGAGACCACATCAATTTTCCACTAGGGGTTCTCGGCATGCTCCTAGGTGTTGGTGACAATAGCATCTTTGCAATCAGGTTCTTCGGTATTGAACGGGCCAAACCCTTGAATGACACCAGCCACCTTCGGGAACTGACGCATCATTCACTGCTAACAAAGAGCGAATCCCTTCTACCAAGAGTCGATAGCGTAGTCATCCAATTCGTTCTGATGAGCCTCCAAAGCTCTGTAATTGGAGACAACCTCCTCTTTCACCCCAGCTATCTTTGTCTTGGCCTCCTTGAGCCCCTTCCTCAACACCTCTCGTGCCTCTTCGAGGTCATGATTGTGGCCCGTCAGCTTGTGGATGGTGTCATCCTGCTCCTTGATGCCATGTTTCAGCTCAGCCACCTCGGCCTTCAGTTGGGCGTTCTCGATCTTTCGTGACTCATAAAATTGTTGTAGCCCATGGAGGTAGTCGACAAGGCCGACGACCGAACAAACTGACTACATGGCACCAAATAGTTAGTACAAAAGCAAATAGGAGAAACAAGGAAGTACAAGTAAAGTTGAACTTACTACCATGATCTAATGAAGAGCCACGCTCTCTAGGAAGCTGCTAGTGTGGCTACTGACTTCCTTCCTAATACTAGGGAGCATCACACCCCGGGCAAGATGCTCGACCACCCCCTCCGTCTCAAGGGTGTCCTTTCGTCGAATCGACCATTGCGGCATGTTCACATCAATCGAGCCCTCAACCAAAGCATATTTCGGAGCGTCTCCCCTTCGCGACGAAGACCGACTAAGTTGAGTCGTCTCCTCTTTGGAGTCAACTACCATGACTTCCTCCGTCAACCTCAGCCTCTTCCCCTGTCAAGGCGTGCACTCCGCCAAATGGCGTTGAAGCTCTATGACTCCAGGTTGCATGCTCGAGGTCCTAGCTGTCTATGCCTTCTTCGTGATCACGGCTTGCATACACCAAGCTCTCTCCTTAGCATCAGCCGTGTCCAAATTTACATAATTCACCACAATGTTAGAACCAAGTGAAGACAGACTCACAAAAAAAAGGGAGACTGTGCAGCCCATGGACCAGATTGGGATTGTTTGGCCGAAGGGCACATCAACCCAGCCAAGGTCAGCAATTGGGACGATGCGTACTCCCTGATATGCACCTGCACTATCCTCTTCACAACAACTATCTCCTCCTTTGATAGCTCGGCCTGGGAATGACCCTTATCCTTGGTCCTTAGAGCAGACAGGGTGAGGGAGAATGGTTAACCTCCTTGACACTTTACAAAGAAGAAACCCTCTTTCCAGTGCTTAATGGAAGAGGAAGCCCCGATGAGCACCTTGGTGTTCGAATTGGACGATAGGTAGTAGTACCCTTACTTGTGCTTCTTCAAGTGGAGAAAGTGCTTAATGGAAGAGGGAGCCCTGATGAGCACCTTGGTGTTCGACCTGGTTGATAGGTAATAGTACCCTTACTTGTGCTTCTTCAAGTGGAGAAAGTATCTAAACATCGGTAGGGTGATCTCAATATCCTTGAGAGTGAAATAACAGAGCAGCCCGACCAGGTACTGAAACGAGTTCGGCATCAACTGAACAGGTAGGACTCGGTACCACCTCAAAACGGCCACCACCCTGAAATCTAAAGGGATCCTAAGGCCGGCAATTAAACTATGAATGTATACACAAATCTCCTTGGGATGGGTTGAAGTGGCCCTCTCCCCGATCCCAGGACACCTCAGTTCATACTCTTCGGGAATGTGATACAATTCCTGGATTTGAGCTAGGTCTGCCAGAGAAAAGCTACATGGAGCTGAGGCAAACCACTCACTAAGGCTCCATTTGGTTTGTGGGAAGATTGGGTGGGATGGGAAAAGATGGGATGATGTAAAAATTGATCTTTCCATTGTTTGGTTTATATGGGAAAATAAAGTACCGAGAGAGATGGAAGTGCTGAGAAGGCAGGCCATCATTGTCGAGAGTTGCAGTGGCGACCAGAGAAGGAGGGAAATGCAAAGGGGTGAAGAAAACATTAATTAGAGAAAGAAACATATTTCATTCATTGCCACTGCATAGTGAAGAAAACAATGAAGGATTGTGCCACTATCGCTTCCTTTGTTCGGTCAAGGAAGGTAATGAACAATATCTGGTTCATTACCGCTGTCAAAAGGAAAGGGGATTGTTTGCTGTCGTCACTAGTTCGTGGTAAGGTGACTGTTCATCACTGGTTCGCCATCACTGTCAAAAGGAAGGGGATTGTTCGCCGTCATCACCATTGTCGCTGGTCTGTGATAAGGAGGTTTGTCGCCCTACTCCAGTTGAAGAAGAAGAAGAAGAAACATCCCTTTGAATGATTTTCTTGAGTTTTCTCACCAGGGTCGCACTGTTTGGTGTGACCCTGAATCCTTGATTTTGGGATCTTGCATCCCACCTTTTTCTCATCCCATCCTCCTCTTTCCCTCAAAACAAATATGAGAAAAGGGAATATTTTCTCATCCCCATCCCACAAACCAAATGGAGCCTAAATCTCCTCTCGAGGCTTGCCCTTTTGACTCCACATCAGCTACAACCGCCTTGTTGGCACCAGTCTCCCGGGCACTAATCTCTCAGACCTTAGTGTCACCCTTATCACCTACCTTAGCCATATTGGCATTGGTCTTTGGTACCCTAACCTTAATTGCCTCACACTGAGGACTACCCTCACTCTCATCCCTCGAAGTATGCCCAATGAAAAGGGAAGACAGGGAAGGCGTAGTGGAAAACATCTTACCGAAGAAAAAAAGAAGTTTGGGACACCTGAAGTATCAAGCAAGGGATGTCAATTGAACTTCAAGGCGTAGACTCTTCCCAAATGACAAAGTGAAATGGCTTACCTACCCCCTTTTTATAAAGACAACCAACGGTCTAGATCAAATCAGGTTAACGGTGCCAATTTGATGCCGCACTTCGCACGCACGTGACCTCGACAAGATGAAATAACACGTCTGCTGACCCATAATGGAAACAACACTAGCATTGAAATAACCGGTCTGCCTAGCGAACCGGTCTTACCCCGAGCCAGCCAACTCAAAGAAACTAAAATTCCTCAATCGAAAACTACAAAACTCTTCCATGTCCAACCGCAACCGAGCACTACACTCCTCAACTTTGAAAATAGGGGAGTGGTGTTCGGGTGATGGTTGAATTAGCCAAGGATGCCACATGGCTATCTCCATGGTCACCCATTTCTCAGGCCACATCAACGCCATGCGTAACGGAAGAGCATGACTAAGAAGGAGTATCTTGCATGGATAAAGAAGCGAACTTCGTTGGGGTAGAGGAAACCTCCCAAAGACCTTTGCGTACACCCTCATCTCGACAACCCTGGGAGCCTTATTCATCTAAGACATGGACACCCAAATATAAATAGGTATTCCCCGCTTGAGGTAAGGGACCTTTTTTGGGACTGCACTCTTTGAGTACCTCTTTGCTCTATCTCTTCAACCTGGACCAACGCTATTTCAACATGCTCGACCTAGCCACATCCTTCTCGATCCTACTGATTTGAGCGTTGGAGTACTTATCCAAGGAACAACTCCTCAGGCCTTTGACCTTTCTCTTGGTTGTAGGTTTCAGTGCGTGGCTTCATCCTTCCACCTCGACCTTGTTTGGTTGGTAGGACTATCTGATTGTGTCCTGGTTCGGAACACCTCGGATTGGACAACATTAGGAACTATGAATACTCCATCCCTTTTATTTCCTCTCACCCATTCCTTCTCAAAGATACGACAAACCATGGTGTGGAACTGATTTCCAACCGCAAAACCATCCCGGACTCACATACCCTATGACTTTATAAGCATCAATCTTTTCTAGCTCGTCTTGAGTCAAAATCATAGCCACCTAGATGAAACAATGATGGTTTTCTCCATCTTGAGTCATCGTATTGGTTCCACAAAGTGCAAACGGAAACAAAGATAGACAATAGAGATGGACAAAAAACGGAGATGGAGATGGAGAAAAAGACAAAGACAAAGACGAAAAATGGAGATGGAGGTGGAGATGGAGATGAAAATGGAGATAGAGATGAAGCAACCATTTGCATTCTATCTTCCTGATTTTTTTCATCATTTGGGTTTTATTTTGAAAATTTAAGGAATAGTAGAAGACAAATTTGACATTTTGTTTTTTACATTAGCTCTTAAAGATGATGCCAATTGTAAAAAATAATAAAGGTGTAGAAGACAATTGTTAAATACTAAGGATAGAATTAATCAATTAACTAAATCATAAGCGTAGTTTAATAAATTTCCCCATAGGCTTTGAAATAAGTGACCCTTAAAAGTCAGCAATAACAGCAATCATTTAAAACCAGAACCATAGACATTCCACTCTCTCCATTGGACAATGGACATACAAGCACACAAGAATACAAATAAAGAAATAAAAGACATTTTATTTTTCTTTTATGGGCTGTCATTTTCGTGAATGAATGTAGCGCAAATGGCTGGCTACCTAACCAAACGATCCAAACCATGTGATATACATATACTAAGCATTCCTAATCTACTTTTCACTGCTCATTGCTGTGGCTACTGATGCCTTTGGTCATTAGGATTTTTGCTTTGTTCTTTCATAGAATATGGATATGAATTTGGATTTGAGATGAAAAAGTAATGGACCATGGTTGGTTGGTTTTAGGCCAAAGCATTAGTGACTGAATGATCCAAGAGAAGAATAATAGGAAAAAAAAATCCAACTTTCATTTCCATTTGTACAGTGGGTACTGGCCTGATAAAAATTTTGATATGATATGCACATGGTTTTTAGTATCAATACACCTCTTCTGATACACAAAGGTGTATCGATACTTTGAACCATGCCTCTTGGGTAGTGTTGGGCGTTCTAGGCCGGTAACTTTTCTATAAAAAGAAAATAGCTAAAAGGAATATCAATGATGTAAAGTACCACTGATGTTCTAGATGTGCGATTGGGTGAACGTGACCATCAATGTGTTGTGGTCAGCAGATCCGACCTCCTCTAAGAAGGGGATCAAAAGCCAATAAAAAAAAACAAAAAATTATAGAAAGTAGGAAAAAGTAAAAAAAACCTTTACAAACCTTGTATAGATTTTCCTACATTTTCCTTCAAATCAAACATAGCCTAAATAAATGCTGTGTTTCTTGTGATTGATTGGCTTCATTTTCTAATCAATTCATTTATTCATTTCTTCTTTCCTTATCCTTCATATATTATTATTATTACACATATGATAATGTTATAGATGATTAAATTTACATTTACGAATCAGTAAGGATATCATAAATCAATTATATAGACATTGTTATACATTTAGACTCAGTTTGAAAGCAGTACAAATACAAATATATACAACACAAATACATACAAAATAATACAAAATATAAGCTTTTGCACTCTACATATTGACATTTATACTCCTTCCAAACTCAGCCTTATTGAAAATGAATCTAGAACCCATTTATCGATTAACTCTATATTAGAATCTTACAAGGTTTAAAATATTGAGAGTTCAGGCGTTTTAATGGTTTCAAATGTTGAACTATCCTGCTATAAAAGGTTAAAGAAAATAGCATCACTCCCTTGAAACACTTTTTCATATTGTGTTATCGTGCAAAAAGAACTATTGTCATATGTCATATTAAACCTTGAATCAAAATTGAACTTCTCTCTCTCTCCACATTGCTCTATCCTTTTACATAAGTAGTCAGCTTATGTCAAATCATCCACAGAAAAAGATTGTAGCAACCCACCCTCGTTGATTGCAATAATCTACGCTAAAATTATTAAAAGATTGAATTGAAAATTTGCTTAAAGAACTATTTGAAACTTAAACCTTATTTTCATGGATGATAGCTTTGATAATTTAGATATTATCCCTATATCAGAATTTATCTATATTCTATTCATAATAATTAATATTATCTGGTTGAAAGTGATGAATCAACCAACGGGCTCTTAGTAAGAAAACCATCATCATCCTACTGTGTTCATCACTGATTGGTTCAATGATTTTGGAGCCAAAAAGTGGTAAACATGGTTAGGTGCTCATGACTTATTCAACAGACACATCCTTATCATATATCATCACTATTTGGTTGGGCAGGATTGTGGTCCCTTTGGAGTGGATTGACATGACTCCTCATTTTTGTTTTTGCTGTTAATTTTGGTTTTCATGGCTTTCGATTGATGAGCAAAATAGGCTATGGCTAAGGGCATAAATAAGAAGCCCTGATCACAAATTAGATAGCCCCACAACCACAAGTTAGTCTAATCTACATCAAAGTCATTCATTGAAACCAAATGGAAAAGGGGAGTTATTTGGGCACACCCCATTTTTGATAGAGGACACATCCCTAAATCCTAATATTTTAAGAGTACATGCATCAAATACAAAAATACCCCCACATACATTTTGATATGGGTGAGGAGGTTCATAGACTTTTTTTTCCCATTAGGCATGTGCCCTTAGCACTCCCCAAAAGAAAATAAAAAAATAGGGATAATATTGATTAAATTAAATTAATATAAGAACAGGGCTACAATGAGGGTACCCTTGCTCATGATTTATTTACCATTAGATAGGTTTGATAGATGGAGTCGTTTGATTGTGTTGATTTTCACTCCAAGTATTATATAGAGAAGGTCTCTTCTGGTGGGTCCCTATGCTTTTGTGTACTTAACACGTGGCAGCATAAGATAGCACCTCATTGTAGGGCCCGCTTGCTTTTGACATAAATTAATTAGATTCCCTTGTTGTACTTTTTCTCATTACATATATCTTATATCTTATTCCATTATTGAGCAGGCAGGGTGGTTTTGCTGGGTTACTGCTCCTTTCTCCCTCAACTGTTCATGCATATTCGATCCCTTTATTCCGAAGTACATCACTTCTTTAATCCGATTGGGAGCCCGAGATATTTCAATTTTCAAGTTTCTGCTCCTAAACAGTAAATCTCAGTCACCATCCTATTTATCTACACTTGTGTATAGAAATTGCATTGGAAAAAACGATAGCCAAACAGCAAACACTAATGCCCCCTTTATCACGCTGGTCAATTCCTGGGTTTGCCACATCATCCTTCCACGTGGAAAAAATGGTTAATTAAACCTCCGGGTTGGCCTGAGGGAGGGAGGGAGGGATTGAGGGAAGCTGTTGAAAACTGGGGTTGCCCCATCTCCCAGGCCCTGCTGTTGGTAGTGATAAGTTAGTCTATCCCTTCGTTCTAGGGCCCATGGAGGGAGGGAGGGATTAGTCTATCCCTCCACCCCCCCTCCCCCCCTACCTTTCAATTTCTCATACTTTAGGATTAATTTATTTACTTTTTTTGTTGGGGACCCATCGATCAGTGAATGCATCCAAACATGGGTGGAAAATTAGGTCGGAAGTCGGAACAGAATGACGATAACGTGTATCTCTGTTATGGCTGTATATATTTGGACGATGGAAAAAAAAAATTCCATTCCAACTCATGAAGAAAAAGTCGCCATGAGAGATCAGAGATGGAAAGGGGCAAAGCTTCATTTTTATAATGTATATATTCTAATCACCATAGTTGGGCAGCTACCAAATTGAATTGAATGTGGCCCAGAAAACGAACCCAACGGGGAATTATTGCCTTTATTTTCTTTACTTTATCTACATTTTTGTTCTTCCAACCTTTGTTCTTATTCCATATTTTTACTTGGTTCATGTATATAAGACCAAATGCTACCTAGCTAAAGAGAAACTTTTTTTTTTAAATGTTGCCCATTCCATTCTCATGTATAGGCCGGTGGGACTGAGGTAAGAATGGATTTTGGACAAGCTAATGTCTAATGAGATGGACAATTTGTGAATAGGTTGTAGACAAAGACCTCTCCATGGAACCCCTTTTGTCCTCTTTCGTTTATGATCAAATTTATGGACAATTCATGATTTATATCAACCAGGATCAGACAAGTGTCTTTGCATGGATGCTTTGGTCAATTCATGGCGGGCTGTGCATTAAGGTCTGTTTCATTTTCATGTTTGTGGCATTCACAGAGTTGACAAAAATTAACAGACCAGACCGTCCAAAATGTTAGACCACTCAATCATGAATCATGATCTAGTGAAAACTCCTAGTTCTTAGAGATCTAATTCTAGGGCTTAATTATGAGGGTTTGATATTTAATCAATGACTCATAACTTTAAAGCTTTTGAGTAACACATACTACTTGGATTTGAAAAGCAATTAGGTAAGATATTCTTTCCGTGAGGCTTCTAACTTGTTCTTTCAATGTCTATCAAGAGTCTAGCCTCTAATTTGGTCCATGCAACTCCAGACAACAATGACTACCGACCAGCCAGAAAAAACGAAGAAGAAGAGACAGCAGATGGGTGTGTGTGTGCGTGTGCTCAGGGAGACGAGAACTGTTGCGTTTCACATTAGATTGCACTGGATCGGATCTTACCGTGTTAGACGTACTTTCACTGCCTCACTGCCCTGAAGTGATAAACACGAGGAGCTTTATCAGGTTATTCAGCAAGCCCGCTCCTGCTTAATAATCCTCAGTCGAGGAGTGGTGGCGGACTGCCGGCCGGTGGGCTAGTCGAGTTGAGACATTAATTTGATAGAAGCGCCAAGTTGGGTTGGGTGATTGGGTCCAGCCTCCATCGGCCACCGCTCCAGCTAGTCAGCTACTATAAAATTACAAACTAGGCTGGGATATACCGAGAGTGAGAGAGAGGCGAGAGAAAACTGAAAAGTAGCAGGTTGGTGAATTAAGTCAAGAAACAGGACCCCATAAACATAACATGCAAAAAAAAAAAAAAAAATAGAAACCCAATGCATCAGTGGATCTAGTCATGTAGGACCAGGTTGGAATTATCACTGGGCCCAAGTAGGAGGAGGACATGAACCCTGCCAAGTACCAATATATAGCGCCATCTACACAACACTACAGCTCCACAAAATTAATCTCCTCTAGTCCTCTATTTGTCTATATATAATAAAAATAATAATAAAACTGAAGGCGTAGACCAGTAGGAGCCGTCTCGTA
Organism: Nelumbo lutea; assembly: GCF_056320005.1. NCBI lineage: Eukaryota > Viridiplantae > Streptophyta > Magnoliopsida > Proteales > Nelumbonaceae > Nelumbo > Nelumbo lutea. Next base: position 138,905,599 of record NC_142684.1, on the reverse strand, counting down.
GAAGGTATGGCTGATGTATGTGGGTGAGAGGTGAGAGGAGGGAGAGAGAAACTGAACAGACCAGACTACAGAGAGGTGGGCGGGTGGGTTGGTTGAAGTGGTGTGGACTTTGTGCAAGTAGTAGACTCTTTCTTTCTTTCTCTCTCTTTATCAATCTTAAAGTCTGCAGTGGCCCAAAAACCAAGTTTGATTTTTGAAGGCACATACATGAAAAGAATGGAGTATGGAGTTTAATTTAAGTAGGGAGGAGGAGGGGGGAAAGAGAGCCGAGAGGGAGGGAGAGAGAGAGGCAAAACTCAAAATTACGAGGCATGGAAATAGCCAAAAAGTACGGTTACCGAAAAACCTCGTCTCCTTCCCAAATCGAAGCCTGATTTCTTCATGTCATGTCATGCAGGTAGCAACCAGTAAACCCCCCCAGCACAGCCTTTACCCACGATTTTGTCAATCCCATTTCGGCCAGCTCAATCACAACTCCGCAGCTAGAGCCAGCACCTCACCCGCTTTATCTTTTTCACGTTTCGTCTGCCAGATCTCTCGGAGTGAGCCTCGGAGATGTGCGTTTGTTGAGATTTTCCTTAATGGGTCTCTTGGGTTGTCAGGGATTTTAGAGATTTTATGTTGAAAAGGAAGTGGTCTGTATAGACCTACTTCGTTTTGGCGTCTTTGTCCGTTTTTTTTTTCGTGTTTTCTCCCCAAATTTGCAAGGAAAAATTGTTTGACTCGTTATCTCTAATGGGCTTTTGTGGGTTTTCTCTTTGAGAGATCTTGGAAGGTTCTTCAGCTCTTCTGAGTTCTTAGATAGTTTTGAGCAGGAGACATGGAGAACGGTGTCGCGAGAGATGGTGCTTTCATGTTTAGCGATGAAGAGTTGGATGGGATAAGTGGGTTGAGGAGAGCAGGAGATTATATCGAGGTGACGTGTGGGTGTACGAGCCATAGGTATGGTGATGCTGTGGGGAGGCTTAGGGTTTTCGTTGGAGGTGATCTCGAGATCAGCTGTGAATGCACCCCTGGTTGTCAGGAAGGTTAGCACATTCTGTTTTAGTTTTCTCTCTCGCTTTTGGTCTTCTTTTGGGTAATGGCCAATGGGTCTGGATTTATATTCATGTTGAGATGTCTTTATCTGCCTCAAGAACTGAGTTCAACGTCACGAAAAGATTTTTGTTCTTTAACCTGTTCGAAGCCTCGAACGATGTAGCTTTTCTCTTTTATACATGTAAGTGTATGTAGATTTGTCCAAGTGATGGAGCTTTTTTTAATCTTCTGCAACAAACTTATGGAGTCTTTCTGTTTATTTCTTTCTTTATTACTTTGTGCTTGAAACAGTACTGTAAAGTTCAAAGCATGTATCCCTGGGGTTGAGTTTGGTAAATGATCAATCGTTTTCCTCTTTGGGCGCGTGTTCTGCCATCTAAACCATGAAATTATTGTTGACTGTAATATCCTAGGCTTGATGCCGAAGGATTGGTTTAAGATGTTATTCTCTAGGCCTATGTCTTCTGTAGGATCTTTTATCACGATACAAGATGGCATTGCTCAGTCGAGAGGTTTCTCTATTTCCTTTTTCTGATGGCAGTGCCATCCACTTTTGTAGTTAGTGTCATTTCCTCTTAAGCAGGTACGCTTTGGCTTAGGCGGATTGAAGGCTGATGCTACTGGAGGATTTTATCCTTATCATATAGCTGTACATTGAAAGTGTCCAACTAACTGCTTACAAGCAGGTGGGCTTATGGTTGGTTGATTTAAGATAATTTATCAGGATTATTTCCTGTCCTTTAGTTCTACCATGAATACTACTCTGGAAAAAATTAAGCATTGTCAGGTCACAGGTGTGTGCATTTGTACTGTGGAGAAAGATGCTTACATCTCATCCAGTTCTACTTACATAATTTACTTTGACAGACCAGTAAAAAGAGGAAATGAATGTAGAAAGAAGAAATGTGGTACTCTGGTCATCTTCACCGTTCTCTTTAGCACAAAAGTGAAAGTCCTTAATAAGCCCTTGTTCAATGTACTCTTGGCATTTTTGACTGATAATTGCTGATTTTGATGACTAGATAAGTTGACCCCAGCTGCTTTTGAGAAACATTCTGGACGAGAGACTGCCAGGAAATGGAAGAGCAATGTATGGGTGATAGTCAATGGAGAGAAGGTTCCACTGTCAAAGACTGTGCTGCTTAAATACTACAACAAGGCATCCAAAAATGCCAACGGTCATCACAAGTCCCATAATGGGCGACCATGTCATCGGGATGAATTTGTTCGCTGTATAAAGTGTAACAAGGAGCGCAGGTTCCGTCTCAGGACCAAAGAAGAATGCCGGATTCATCATGATGCCTTGGCCAATCGTAGCTGGAAATGTGCTGACCTGCCATATGACAAGTAAGCTTCTCTCCCAACTGCTATTGATAAAATTTGAGTGATTTTGAATTCTTCTAAGGATTTTGAATTCTTTTGTTGAAGTTTTGCATACACTGTTCCACAAAAAAGTTGACAAATTATATGCTTTATGCAATGATATCATCTGAAAGTGTTGATTTCATCCTTCTCCAATTAGCTACATGTGAGAAAGCCCACTTTGTTTTATCAAACAGTATTATGCAATTTGTTTTTAATCCTGTTTTCTGTTCTCCCCTGGTTCATTATGCTCCACCATTTGGAATAAAGTAACAAATGCTTCAATTTGTTCTTATTGTGTTTTCTGTGGTCCACCATTCGGAATAAGATAACAAATGCTTCAATTTGTTCTTATCATGTTTTCTGTGATTTACTCCAGATTACTGTCTTGTTTTCTTTCCATTGACAATGAGTGTCTAATTCATTTATGAATGAGTTGGGTATATGTAACATATTACATATCCCATTGATATTGTGGCATGAGTCTGACATATGGGGGTATACTACTAACCTTTAATTGAATGCGTGATCTTAATATGCGCCAAATGATTCTTATGCACTTTATATTCTGGGAACCATATTGCAAAAGTTCTTCGTTTCTTAATTGGGAATGAAGAGTGTTGATAACCTCTGTTGTATTATTGATATCGTGATTCTTCTGTATGAACACACGTGTGTGTTTGCACTTATGGGTGACTTTGGTTTTGTACATTAATATGCTAAAACCTGAACCATCTTTCTTACACAAATGGAGTATGCACATGAAGACAATCAATTTACCAGTAGTTTAATCGTGCTGTGTGCACAATTGTGATAGATGACATAATATTCAAAGAAAAATACTTGCACGCTACTTCATTCTAACTCCACCCATTGGTATTTCTAGTAACAAATTGTCAGACTTTTTTTGGTCAAATATGTGGGTTAACAAGCTAGAGACAGTATTGAATAGTGTGCCCCATTCAGCTGAAGTTTAACTGTCACAGTTTCACATCATCACCATCATCATCATTGTTATTGTTGTTGAGTTCATTGAATCTTGTCAATTAATCTACGATGCTTCTCTCCATGATTTTATCTAAAACTTGATGGATGTAAAATTTTCCATGATGCTGAATCTATTTAACGTGTCTAAATGAAATTGGATATAGCCATCAAATTGCTTAGAGAAAAATGTAGTGTTGCATTCTTCAGTTTGTTGTAAGTGGCCTTAAAAGGCTGCTCTCTGAATGAGCATGTTGGTGCTTGTGGCATGGATAAATGGTTAATTTTTTTTTTTTAATTATTAAACAATGGTTGAACTTTTTTGAGGCGAATTCTTTCTCTGCTCTATTTTTGGCATGGGAGGAAGTGAGGAACAAAGAACAAGGGTGCCTTTACCAGATAGATAGGGGATAGAGACTGGTCCTCATATTTCTTTTAGATGTAAATCTGGAGTTTTGAGTTGTGGATCTCTGCGCATCTGACTCTTTCTTAGCTGCACTCACCCTTGGGGTGAGAGCTCAAATTTCACTTTGAACTGTGGCATCAAACGCAAACTGATGTTTCTTCTTGACAATTTGATGGCCATGGTGAAAATATGATACCAGATTTTGTGTATGCATCAATTTGACAGAACCTACTCTTTCTAAGAAAATCTTTAACATAGCCTGCCCCATGTCCAGCTCAAAAATTGCTACTGAACAACAAAGTGTGGGACACTTTCAATTCTGTGAAGGAAGGTCATCTTGCTTTCTTTTATACCTTTAATGAGGTGATTAGGTGAACAACAAAGTCAGTGCTATTGCCAAAGGTAAGGTGGATAGAGTGTTAAATACATTTGTACCGTCTCAATCATTCTGCAGTGTACTTAGTATTTTCATGTTAGCTTCTTTGCCTTTCTGGTTAAGTTCAACATATTTCCTGAGAAGCAATTAATTGGTCTGTTATTGATGGGTTGTACATGATCAGTTGTGTGTCTCTAGCTCAAATGTTAAAATACTAGACTGAATAATATGAAGATAGATCATTTCATTTTGAACAGAGCAAGGTGGCTTTATGCAACAGTGTGAGCAGGAGACAGTGGGTTGTAATGCAGTGTCCAAAGCCATACCAGGTGTCTGACATGGCAAAGCCCAGATTTCTGACATTCCAATACAGCTCCCTCATCATGTCATGAGATAAGGGCCATTACCCAGTGTTGGTACTGGCCATACAGGGCCTTGGAAGGGTGGGCTGGATATGGACATTTTTTGGGCACAAAGTGGTTAGAGTTGAACCTTTGTTATTGCAACTTGTTAGCCTGAGATTTTACAAATTTCTCTTGTTTGTTTGACACCTGAAATTCTTTATAAGATAGTGTCCTTATTTGCACCAATTTTACAAGGTTAGAGTTGAACCTTGCTATGTGGGTGACGAATTAGATTGTTGCCTGATTAAATTATGTTATGCTATATATGATAGTCTTGTGAATTTGCACCAATTTTCTGTTTAGAATTCTGCTAATTTCTTCTTGATTTTAATAACTGTTTTTCTTCATCTTAACTGAAATGTGTTATCAGAACTGTTTTATCAATTGTGAGGGTAGGCTGATCTGATTGGTTTTTTATCAGCTCATCTTTTTGGCTTAGTTGCTAACTACGAGAGTAGATGATACTGAGCCTTCTTTTGTCATTCTTCCTAAACTCAACTAATAAAAACTTCTCATTTGGTTAAGCCCTATGAGTAGTATGGCAAGCTGGATTTTGTTTGTCATCTGTGTTTTATTTTTTCATGGTTCTAAAGTAAGAATCTGCCTCCTTTTTTCCTTCTTTTATGTTTTTGATAAAGTTTTTTTTTTCCTCCTTTTATTTCTGCGGCCATTACCTGATGTTGGTCCTAGCTATCTGGGAAGTGGGATCTTTTGCATGTGTGCATCTGTTAAATCTTTTTATTCCTTGGTGGTTTCTTGAACACCATGAGTGCTTCTTAGAGATTTTTCTGTTGTTATTGTTTATCTGTTCATTTGTTCTTCATACTCAAGTTTCTAACTTACGGTGGATGCTTTATTCTTGAGAGTTTTTTTTTGCTATATTCCTTGTTTTTTAACAGAATTTGAGTAATTGAATATTCTTATAAACCAACCTCTATTCCGTTCATGTCACTGTTTGGGTGTCTACTAATTTATATGTTCTTTTAAGTTTAGTTTCTTATTTGGTGTGTATTATCATTTGTTGCATATCAGAATAACCTGTGACAATGATGAAGAGCGAGCAAGTCGTAAAGTGTACAGGGGTTGCTCCCGATCTCCTACTTGTAGTGGATGTACCTCCTGTGTCTGCTTCGGATGCGACATTTGCCGATTCTCAGACTGTGGCTGCCAGACCTGTGTTGATTTCACACGAAATGCAGAAGCTTAGTCCCAAAATCAGCCCCTAAAATTGAGGCATTCCTTGTTTTTTGGTGGATAGATGGATGGCAATTGCAATTTTTTTGCACTATTTATGAACAAAACATTATAAACTTCTGATCGGTGTTAATGATAAAGACTTCTTATTTTCAGTGTCGACTTGAATTCCCAGTACTATCGAATTCAGTTGGAAATTTACTAGTAAAAAATATTCCTTTTATTTAGAAGCATAAGATGTAGATCACATGGGTGGTGGAAATAAAAGGATCGGAGAGTGTGTTTGTGGAAAATGTCTCGATAAATTTCTCACTTATCTGGATAAATGTTTTGTAACACTTACCTGAATAAATTCATTTTGATTTTCAAAATGATCCTTTTACCCAAATAACTAATATTAAAATAAAAAGACAAATTTGTCCCATTATCATTATGGTTTATAAACTTTTCTCCTTGCCCACCTGGGATAGTAAGTTTTATTCGGGTAGATGCTCTCTTTACTGTGCAATTAATTACTACATTGGTCAATGGGTTTTATTTACAAGTAAACCAACATTATAAAGTTGATTATGAAATTCATTTATACAGTCTGAAATGAACCGAGTGTGTCAGTTTTTGGTTGGATTCCAGGTGGCTTAGAATCTGTATTCGAATTTTATTAGTCCTTTTATGGAAATTAATTGGAATGGTTTCCTGATCGAATTCGAGTTCAGATATGACCTTACTCCTTCCAATTTGCTCAGTTTCTCTCCCTACTTCAGGAGCCACTTTGTTAACCAGTTGGCATGTTGCTTGTGGGTGTGGCGAAATTAAGCCTTTATATTCGTTCACCACCACCCGTGACCCGTCTCTCATTCCAACAATTTGATGGTGAGGACGTGAATTCGACTCGGCTCATACCAATCCATGCTGATCTTATCTAGTCTTGTCAAACTGTGTAATGTGATTGAGATTGTCTTCATTCCTCCACGACTGATAAGTTTCGTTCTACGTGGTGACTGAAGACTTAAACAGCCCAAGATTTCCCTTTTTTTGTCTATTCCTTTTGAAGGTGGTGGTGCAGCGTTAGCGACGCAGCCGCAAAAGAAAAAGAAAAAGGGTAAGAAGCTGACGGAATCGAACAAATACAAATTACAAATATGAAATAGTACAGTACATTGAGTGGGTATGAGTTGGGTCCCCGATTTCTGAGGGCATCTCTATGATTGAGATTTGAGATACGATACGACTCCTTTATATTACTTCTGCTTGAGAGGACCAAGGAAAGTGGACGTGCGGGGTTTATGCTTCAGAGCTTTCACGCATGGTCCAAAGTTGGCTGGCTTTCTTCGTAACGTTGCTCTTGTCTCTCGTGTGTGTCTTCTTCTGTGTCCTGCTATATATGCTAATTCTCAAATCTCTGAGCCGTCTTAATTGTCTTTGCTTCATTCTAAATGTCTAACAGTATAAGGTCGAGTTATCGCTTCTTTGGTTTTAGTAGTATCCTTCAGGAACTGTGTTTCTATTTCTTTAATTTCTTCCCTCTTCCCAAACTATTCATCAGTTCCTTCAATTATATAACTTGCTGGCATGAAGACTCAAAAGGCTAGAAAGGCCGGAAAAGTGAATTAATTGTTTACCCATGGGCTCTGGATGAGACTAGTATTCAATAAGACTGGGCGATCATCTAATGTTAATCGCCTGAGATACGGAAGCATTTGGCATCTGGATAAAGCTGAACTCATTCACCAACATTGGCATGGATCCTTTCCCGGTGTGCCTGTTGGATCATCATGTATGTGTAAAGGATTTCCGAATAAAATCAAAAGGTCAATATCCTCATTAAATTTTCTGATACCCCAGAACCCAGAAATCTGAAGTGAGTACATCAACAGCTGAAAAGGCAAAGCTTATCCTCTATTACCAGATAGATGTTTATAGCCTCCAGAGCCGTTGTTTTGAATGATGAATTTTATCGTTGCTGGTGCTCATATTGGTATACCACTTGACAAATTCTATGTTGAACCCAATGGATCAAAGGCTATGCTGCATTCCATATATAACATCTCTCACATTTGAGCTTAAGACTAACATCCAGCAGTAACAGCCCCTGAAAATATTTCCGCTGGTTCTATTTTTACGCTTGGCATTTGTAATCTTCGATTAGTGATATTCATGTTAAAGCCATTTCCAGGTAGCTTGGTGCAAGTGATGACAGACAAGTACATATAAGGACCCATAAACCCTGAGGACCAAAAACTATAGAACTACATGCAGATTCACAGATGCAGACTCAAACTTGGTATTCCCTTTCCCCATAATTAACTTTGTCTTCCTATTCACCCCTGTTCTTGTTAATTGGTCTGGAAGGCTATTGGCATATCTAAGTATTCCATCTGAATGAGAAGTTCATCTTGGAAGCCAAAGCATTTTTCTCTAGGACATTTTGCCCTTAATACAAACCAACTAACTACTCATTAACAAATAACAATCCCCTTCAACCATCAAACCCAATCCAGTCTGAAGAAAAATTATATTTAGCAACAGTGTCTAAACTCTGAAGGAGGACAAGAAGTCTTTTCCTTATTGGCCATGAACAGCTTAGCAGAATGGTCCATTAATGACAGTCCTAGAGGTCCTGTGTTACTAGAGGGTGTAGCAACCACCAGCTAGCGTTTAGTTGTTATTCTTCCCAGTCCCAGATCAAGTGCCCCTCCTAGTCTATCAACATTTTGTTATCTTTTTGAAGCATAACAGACAACCAACAAAGATAATTTCAGAATAGGGTAGAATTCTCTGATGAAAGAACCACATAAATTACAATATGTGCAAATCAAACATAACACAACCCCCAAATATTACCCTTCACAGTTCAGACTTCCATTACTAGTTTACTACCTTAGAAATAATTAAGCAGGCTATCACTTCACTCCTCACATAGCATGGCTAACATCACCCACATATATAATCTCGAATAAAGAGGCTATCAATCATAAACATGAACTTTTGCTCAATCATGTTTTTCTCTACATTTTTCCTTTTTCATTTATCATGACTATGAACAAACCTTTGTTAGTTCAATTTCCCCAAAGAGAAAAAATGACAAATTAGGAGATATGTAGCATTATTGAAACTCAAATATATCCTAGTCAAAATGAGAAGAGTTGGTAATACCTTTTACAGTGATATGCTGCCTTGTAACCAAACCTATAAAATTCACCTCTATCGTGCAACTGCTCTTCCTTGCAGGAAGCTGGCAAATGGCAATGGCAAAAAGCCCATCATCAACATTAATGTTTAATCTATTATATTGATGTTGTCTGGTTCGAGGTGTTTTGAATCAAGGACACAATTAGATAGTCCTACCAATTGGATGAGGTCGAGGTGGAAGGATGAAACTGCGCATTGAAATCTACAACCAAGAGAAAGGTCAGAGACTCGAAGAGTTGTTCCCTGGGTAGGTATTTCAACATTCAAGTCAGTAGGGTAGATAAAGATGTGGTCGAGCTGAGTAGGTTGAAATTGCGCTGGTCCAGGCTAAAGAGATAGTGCAGAAAGGTATTCAATTAGTGTTCTTCCAAAAGTCTCTTACCTTGAGCGAACACTCATTTATAGTTGGATATCTGTGTCCCAAGTGGATAGAGCTTCCGGGATTGTCGAGATGAGGGCATTTGCCGAGGTTTTTGGGAGGTTTTCTCTTTCCCAATAGATTCCGCTTCCTTGTCCGTGCAGAATATTCCTTCTTAATTAGTTGTACTCTTCTGTTACATGTAATATTGGTGTAGCCTGAGAGGAGTAGCTACAGAGATTACCATGTGGCCTCTTTGACCATCTCAAACATCACTTAAACACATATCAAGATGATTAGAGGTGTAAATTGGGTCGAGTCGCCTGCAGCCCGACACGATTTTGGACCGGCTTGGCATGATGGCTAACAGGCCATGCCAGACTCGACACGGAGGTCTGTGCCGTGCTGGGCCGGGGGTTCGAGGCCCATGGGCCGACACGGCATGGCTCGACAACATGTGCCGTGTCGCCCGCGTGCCCGCACGGTACGAAGCACGGCCCACCATGGGCTGGCACAACACGACCCGTCAGGCTCATAACAAGCCGCGCTTAGCCCACTAGTTTCAACTTTTTTGGGGGTGGTTTATAGAAATAGCTCACCAATAGCTATAAACAACCATATTAGGGGGTATTTTTGTGTTTTGCTTATAAGGGGTTGAAAAAATGACATAAAATGCCCCCCAATAGCTATATAACTAATTTAAGGGGCATTTTGGGTAAAGTTATAAGTAACTTTACAATGACCAAAATACCCCTTCCAACAACTAAATAACAAATAGTTTTTTGGGTATTTTGGGCAATTGAATTATGTTCAATTCCTATAAATAGCCCTATCCTCCACCATTCTCATCACACCAATTCAATAATTCTCTTAATTCTCTCTCTCTCTCATACTTGTACATTCTCAATTATCTGCAAGTTGAGAAATTCTAATTAGCTGATTGTCTGATTCTGCATTCTCCAATTCTCAAGTCTCAACTTTATTGAAATTTCAACTTTCAACAAGAAGGGTTGCTCAACCAGCTCAAGTATCTCAATTCAGGAGGCTTGGACGTTGAAAGGCTTCAATCATTGAAATTAAGTTGAGATTTTGAACCAACAATCCGGGTAAGTCGAATTAGATTAATTTTTATCTTTTTAGAATTAAAAAAATGGCCGACCCTTTTCAAAACCGATTCCCTAACATGTTCACCATGAATGACATTCAATCGCATCACGATAGTATTAATGTTAGCACTAATGTGTTTGATGTCGATGGAAGTGGAACTCTCACCCCCAATAGTAGTAGTACTATGGGAAAAAGGAGGGCTTCTAAGTTGAGTAGCCCGGTTTGGAAAATTTTCAAAGTAGAGGATATTGAGGGGAAGGGGAAAATGGCCATTTGCCAAAAATGTAGGAAAGACTTTAGTTATTGTAGCAAGGGTGGTATGGGTCATTTGAGTAGACATCTATTCACACATGAGCGAGAGGAAGATGAAGGGAGAGAAACGACCCAAACACAGATTCAGAGGGGGACTAGTTTTGGTACTTTTAGATATTCACATGAAAAAATGAGACAAAAACTTGCTAAGTATATTGTACATGCAGAATAACCATTTATGTTAGCCGAAGATCCAAAGCTAGAAAAATGGTTGCATATTTCTGTAAACCCACAATATAAAAAAGTTTCTAGGAATACTATAAGAACTTATGCTTTAAAATTTTTTTATTCATATAAATAAAATTTAGTTTCTTTGTTAGCAAATCTTAATTCTAAAGTTGCAATTAATTCGAATGTTTGGACATCCAAATTTAATATTAGTTATATTTGTATTACTAGTCATTTCATTGATGAAAATTGACTTTTGAATAAAAGAATTTTAAGTTTTATTAGGCTTGAATGGCCACATAGTGGCCCGACTATTGTTGCAAGTATTTTAAATACTTTGCATGCTTATGTTAGTTTTGATAATGCTAGCAATAATGATTCTGCAATAAATATTTTAAAATCTAAATTAAAATCATGCTTAAATGGTAAATTATTTCATATTAGATGTGCATGTCACATCTTAAATTTATGTATTCAAGATGCCTTGAATATTTTTTCAAATCATATTTCAAAAATTAGAAATTGTATTATATATATAAAAAGTTCAGGGGCAAGAAAACAAGAACTTAAATATTTATATTTTAGATGTAAAGAATAGGTGGAATTCTACCTATGCTATGTTAGAAAGTTGTATATCTCATAAACAAATTCTTTCTGATTTTTATAATTTAAAAATGCCTAATGATATGATATTTGAGGAAGACTAGGAAATGACAGTCCGTCTAAGAGATTGTTTAAAACATTTTTATGATGCATCAAATGAATTATCTAGAATTTATCATCCAACCAGTTGTAATCTACTGTATCAATTAATGGTAATTAGTGATTGTTTTGCCAAATATAGAAATAATCCACAATTTCAATGTATTGTTAAAATTATGGAAAATAAATTTAAAAAAATATTGGGAGAACAGTTCTCCCCTTTATTGTTTAGCTACAATATTAGGCCCTAGGATTAGGAAAGATGGTTTAGATATTTTACTTGAAGCATATTATGAAAATATGAATATTGATATATGGTGGAGGTAGATTTGGCCTGACCCCTTGGCTGTGTGACACATGGAAGAAACCGGGGTGACCTGGTAGGAACATCAGCTTGGCATGGCGACATAGCATGGCCATATCCCAAGAAGAGACCCGAGCTTCTCGAGCTCTCCAATAAGAGGCCCGAGCTCCTGAGCTCCCCAAGAAGAGGCCCGAGCTCCCCAAAAGGAACCCACACTTCCTGGAAGGTAAAAGCCGAGCTCTCCCTAAGAATCCCGAGGTTAACAGAGAAGCCCGCAAGGGTAGAGCCCGGACTAGCCCACTTCGGGTCAGTTCAGACCATATGCCAGCACCTCGCGACAGTAGGACGTACTCCCATTCGAACACCTTGCGCACCACTCCGACACCTCTGCTCCAGGTCATGCAACTGTGAAACCGTACCTGACAGGTCCGTACTCTGAGGCAGCACGCCTGACTGGTCTGGATCTGACAGATGGAAATCACGCCGTAACGGCCACCTGCTACTGCCATCTTAGTTGTGGCAGAGACGACCCTGACAAAGAGGACATTGGCGGTTATGTCTACCCCCCACAGAGGTGGTTATACCTGACTTGGCAGAAACTTGGGAGTGAGTGCACCAGGTGGTTATAAAAGACCTTTCTCCCACAGAGAAAGAGGTATGTGATATTTTGTGCTCTCTGGTCTTGAAATCCCTCATTTTTCCCTTGCTTTCTCAAGAGTATTAACTTGAGCTTCGGAGTATTTCCACTGGGTTCCTCCTTGGAAATCTCCAATTTCTTATTTGTTTCAAGCATCTTCGACTGCATCAGAGGCAAGGTTACAGGTAACTAAGACCGACCGGATTGTGCATCATCATTTGGCGCCGTTTGTGGGAAAGACTTCAAAAAGCCTCCCCTAACCTTCAACTCTCTTCAAAAGAAAACTTAGCATTCATGGCTTCCTCCGACAGTGACAGACGTAATGCCAACCTAAATGTTATAGGAGAACACCCTCAGCCCGCCACTGTATGCATCAGGCAGTTCACCGTCCCCCTCTCGACGGACTGAATCCCTAGCCTCAATGCACCGTGAACAGTGGCATCTATGAATGTTCCCCTTCCCCCTCTATCGAGACAACCTTCACCGAACCGACCGTTATCCCTTTGACGACCAGCCAGAATCGGTTTGATGACTTGATGCAATGCATGCGGGCCATGCAAGCCTAAATGCAACAATTTCAACAACACCAACTCCATTAGCAGCAAATACTACACCACATTTCTCAATACCACTACCAGTAGCAGTTCCCCCAACTACCTCAGAACCAACCACAGTTACCACCTCGGCACCCTTCTGTCAAGTAGGTCAAGCCCTCTCCTCAGGGTGGGCGCCTTCGCCACGAGGAAGCTTCCCATCCTTAGAACCCCTTTAGAAGCCAGGTCTCATCCCTTGGCAGGAGGGAAAGACTAACTACCCCCGCCTCACAGCTCACCGGCGGATCAGGAACCTCCCAACCAATCAAATCGGCACCACCTCGGCACTCTAAGTTCGAGCTCCTGCTCGCGGATTACCAATTTGACATACTGGCCAGAGACTACCACCAGAAATCCGGGCCCATTGCGCTCGGCAACACCGAAGCAAGCAGCGCCAATACTAGGCCTTCCAAGCAACAACGGAGGCGTCGACGAAGTCATTGAACTACCACCCGCATCCTGCCCGAGCTCCGAGGTAAAGAAGAACCAAGCTCGAACGAGGTAAAAGTTGCCCCCATTCTTTTAGTCCCTCCCCCCTGTCATCAAAACTCCTCGTTGTTCCCATGCCCAAAGATTTCAAACTCCCTCTACTAGAAAAGTATGATGGGTCCTTTGACCCCAGCGATCACGTTGATGCCTTCCAGTCCCAGATGCACCTGGCGAGGGCCAGCGAGTCCTGCATGTGCGTGGCCTTCACTACCACCTTCAGGGGAGTGGCCCACACCTGTTCTAGGAACCTGGCCCCCGGGTCAATAAGGAGCTGGACTTAGTTTATGCAAGTCTTCACAACACATTTTGTCACCAGCAAGCGGTGCCTTCGAACCGAGGAGAGCCTCCTCGGGATAGTCCAAAAGGAAGGAGAGTCCATCTGGGGCTATATCAAGTGGTTCAACAACGCATACTTACAGATGCCACGTCTAGACCCAATAGTACAGCTCGCGGCGACCAAGAGGGGTGTGATGCACAAGGAGTTCAAATGGCACATGGTGGTCAGCCAGCCCGTGACCATAGCTAAATTCCTCAAACTCGTGGACAGATTCATAAGAACGGAGGAGGAGATAAACCAAAGAACTGAGGGCGGGTTTGAAAAAAGGAATAGGGAAGGTGAACATCCCAACTAAGATGATAGGAGGAAGAAAGTCTCAGCTCGGGGGGCGAAGTCGAGCCAGCTGTTCTGAGCTCCCATGGCAGATCGGGTGGACTACACACCCTTGAATGCAAAGCGGGCTGAGATCCTGATGACGATCAAGGATGCCCCGTACGTGAAGTGACCACCTCGTCTAAAAGGGAACCCGAATGGGAGGAATAAAAATTTGTATTGCAGCTTTCATAGAGACCACGATAATAACACCGAGCATTGTAAGAATCTCCGTGACGAGATAGAGGAACTCATCCGTCACGGGTACCTAAGAAATTTTGTACAACATAATAATAATAATAACAATAATAAGATAAGTCGGTAGGGGGTGCACAACAAAGATGCCCCCGAGTCCAGTAGCTAGCCAGCAAAACAATCATAGAAGCAGCCCCCAGAAGAAAGGCCGGTTTGGGGAATGATTCATGTGATCGTTGGAGGATTGATTGTAGCAGGATGCACCTCGGCAGTAGCTCGGGCATCAACCCGTGAAGCCGCCAAAGAGGAACAAAATCCCCCAAAGCGGCCAAGGATGGAAGACCCCATATTCTTCATCGAGGACGATGCGCGCAGGCGGGGTTCACTACCCCCACGATGACGCCCTCGTTATAAAGGTAAAGATCAATGACTTCTAGGTCAGGCACGTACTCGTTGACTCGAGTAGCTCGACAGATATTCTCTTCAAAGCCGCGTTTGACCAGCTTCAGTTGCAAGGAAGTGATTTGAAGCCCGCGAACACTACTTTGGTGGGATTCAGCAGAGAAGAAGACAGACCCCTTGGGAAAGTGACAATACTTGTGGAAGTCGGAACATAGCCTTGCATAGTCAGACTTAACCACGACTTTCTGGTGGTTGTGACCCCCTCCCCATACAATGCCATAATAGGTTGGCTGATCACCCATATCCTACGGGCGGTGGTCTCCACTTATCATTTAGCAATGAAGTTCCCTACAGACTTCCGTGTGGGGGTAGCACGGGGCGACCAGCTCGAGTCCTACAAGTGCTATGTCGCCGCCCTAAAGGAAAAGACCAAGGTGGCCGACGACCTCGAACTGGAGCAGCCTACAGAGCAAGGCGAAGAACGAACTGTGCCCACAGAAGAAATAGTCGTTGTTTTGACCTCAGTTGCAGATCCAACTCGGACGCTTCAGATCGGTGCTTTCGTCCAGGAACCCCTACGATCCGAACTGGTAAGTTTCTTACTTCAAAATTTAGATACTTTTGCATGGTCCGCGGTAGAGATGCCCGGTATAGACCCCGACCTTATAACTCACAAGCTGAATACTGACCCTATAGTTAGGTCCATTAGACAGAAGAAACGCAACCTAGCCCCAGAACGCTGGAGGGCGGTCGATGAGGAGGTCAAGAAGCTCCTTGCAATAGACTTCATAAAGGAAGTCCATTACCCGAGCTGGGTGGCCAACCCTGTTCTGGTAAAAAAGGCAAACGACAAGTGGCGCATGTGCGTCGACTACACCGACCTAAACCGAGCTTGCTCAAAAGATTGCTTCCCCCTCCCCAGGATTGATCGCCTAGTGGATGCGACCTCGGGACACGAGTTGCTAAGCTTCCTGGATGCCTACTCGGGCTACAACCAAATCAAGATGGACCCGGGTGACGAAAAAACCGCCTTCATAACCGAGTTTGGCCTATACTGCTACAAGGTTATGCCATTCGGATTGGAAAATGCTGGGGCAACCTTTCAAAGGCTTGTGAATAAGCTGTTTCAACCCTTAATTGGAACAAAGATAGAATGTTATATAGACAACATGGTCATCAAGACACAACTTTTGCATGAATTAATACAAGATTTGCATTCTGTCTTTCAAATCCTGCATCAATTTAGCATGAAACTAAACCCAAACAAGTGTGTCTTCGGTGTCACCTCGAGTAAGTTTCTAGGGTACATCGTCAACCGGTGCGGTATTGAGGCCAACCGGACAAAATAAAGGCCATCGTAGATATGAGACCACCTCTAAAAGTAAAAGAGGTTCAGAGGTTAAATGTTCGGTACTGATAAAGGAAGTACCTCTTGGGTCCAACAACCCATCTATTTTGTTAGTAAAGTATTGCAGGGAGCAGAGACGAGATATCCAGAGATAGAAAAGCTAGCCTTTGTGCTAGTCGCTGTGGCCTGTAAACTCCATCCGTACTTTCAAGCCCATACCATTATCGTCCTCACCGACAAACCCTTGAGGCAAGTGTTGCTTAGGCCCGAGGTCTCTGGTCGATTGACGAAGTGGGCCATCGAACTCAGTGAGTACAACCTCCAGTACAAGCCACAAACTGCTATCAAAGCCCAAGCCTTGGCAGATTTTGTTGTAGAATGCACATTCAGCTCCGAGGTCCTTAGTCCGGTTGTGCACGAGGCTCCCAGTTTGGGTGAGCTTGGTGCTCCCAGGCCGGTTGAGTCCAAGCACCGTAAGGTTGCATCCAGTTCGGTATCTCTCCTGGTTAGGCCAAGTGTGAACTGAGATGAAGAGCCTTGGATCCTTCACGTAGATGGCTTCTCAAATCAGTAGGGCAGCAGAGCCGGTGTAGTTCTCCATGGCCCGAGTGGCACGAAACTGGAGTATGCACTACGCTTCGAGTTTGCGGCATCCAATAATGAGGTGGAATGAGAAGCGTTGATAGCCGGACTAGCCCTGGCGCAAGAGGTGAAAGCGAAACACACAATTATCTGCAGCGATTCCCAGCTTGTGGTCAACCAAGTTACAGGCGAATACAAAGCCCACGAACCAACTATGATCGCCTACTTAGAAAAAGTGAAGGAGGCTCTGCTTAACTTCTAGTCACACTTCATTAGGCAAATCCCGAGGTCAGAGAACATTGAGGCCGATGGCCTATCCCGGTTAGCCAACACCAGTGACAACACCATGAGAATCGTGTACATAGAGGACTTACCTCGGCCTAGCATTCTCGGGGGGGGGGGGGGGGGGGAGGGGGGGGGGGAGGGGGGGGGGAAGGGGAGGCAGAGGAGGTTGCTCCTGTTGCCAAACAGAGCCGAGCTAGATCGATCCACTCGAGAGCTTCCTAATACATGGAACCCTCCCTGCAGACCGCAATGCCGCTAGGAGGGTAGAGCGCCTGGTAGCCAAATATGTCATAATAGACGGACGGTTGTACCGAAGATCCTACATGCTTCCCTACCTGCGCTTCTTACGGCCTCCCAAAGCCGAGCTTGTACTCCACGACAATAATGAAGGCCTGTGTGGCGGACACCTAGGGGGCAGGGCCCTCGCTCAAAAAGCTCTACGACAGGGGTACTATTGGCCAACAATGAAAGCGGACGCCGTTGAGCTAGTCAGGAAATGCGATAAGTGCTAGAGGCACGCCAATATTCACCACCAGCCCGCTGCCGACCTCAAGTATCTCACCAGCCCATGGCCCTTCATACAGTGGGGCATCAACCTACTCGGGCCATTCCCGCCAGTAGCGGGTGGGAGGAAGTTCCTAGTAGTGGCGATAGATTACTTCAGAAAGTGGGTTGAAGCTAAAACTCTCATAACAATCACAACTCGAAACGTCCAGAACTTCTTCTAGAAGAACATAGTGGGCCGCTTCGGGCTACCTCAGATACTAATCTATGACAATGGCAAGCAGTTCGAAGACATTAGATTTCAAGAGTGGTGCCAAGACATGGGGATCCAGCAAAACTTCACGCTGGTCGCGCACCCACAAGCAAACCGTCAGGCAAAAGTCACAAACAGAGCTATTCTCCGCGGACTAAAGGTCATGCTAGACCGAGCTAAAGGGTTATGGGCTGACGAGCTACCCATCGTTCTATGGGCATACCGAACTACAGAGAAAACCGCCACTGGAGAAACTCCCTTTAACCTCACCTATGGCATGGAGGCAGTCATCCCAGCCAAAATCGAAATCTCCTCACTTCGGTTGGAAGCATACAACGACGATACCAATAACGACAAGCTACATACCAACCTCGACCTACTCGACGAGGTGAGGGACCTCGCTTACATCAGGACTGCAGCGTATCAGCAAAGGGTAGCTCGGTACTTCAACGCCAGAGTCAAGAAGCGGAACTTCTGCATCAGCGACCTGGTTCTCCGTAAGGTCATGATACTTGAGCCCGTCGTTGGCGAACTCGGGCCAAACTGGTAAGGACCCTACCGAGTAAAGAGAGCACTCGGAGGAGCGTACGAGCTCGAGACCCTGGAGGGTAGGAAAATACCCCAAGCTTGGAACATCATTAACCTAAGGTGATATTACCTATAAGCTACTGAACTAGGTGGATTGTGAGCCGCTCCCAGAGCCTAAGGGCCAGAATGCCGAGGTAACAAAGACCTCGACACTACAAGACCCAGTCGCCTCTTCGGCATGGGCAAAAAACCTAGGAAAATATCCTAATGGCTAAAGCGCCGAGCTGAGGATGACCTCGGGACCTCATCAACGAACTAATATTTCCTTTACTCAGGAGGAGAACAGATCGGGCATATAGCCTTACTATGTTAACCTCCCTCAAGGAATCCCCTCGTTTCGGGGACCTAATTCTATGTAGCTCGGCAATATAGTCACTTTGGCAAAAGGAGAATATTCACACAACACTTAAACAGAAAAAGTACTTCATTGCTAAATGTTTGCTTTACAGTGTTCAAAAGAAAATGAAATGAGTGAGATTGCAGGTTCGATACATATCACTTCGGGCTCACTGGCCCGGTACATGTCACTTCGGGACTACATCCCCCTTGTCCTCAGAAGGGACTTCGGCAACACTCGGGGGGTCAACCTTGTCGTCAGAGTCTGGATCTTCGTCAACCGTAGTAGCCATCTCCGGAGTGATACGCGATATGGTGATGGAATGAATATCAAGTTTGGGGTAGGCATGCCTTATCATCCATCGGCTTAGTTTGAAGCCCCTCCGGTATGAGCCCACCATTAGGTCATCGAAACGCTCTGACGCTATGTAGTCGTTGATGGCCTTCACCTTGGTGTCCTCAAGGGCCTGGAAGAAGATTTCAGACTTCTCCTTGATGTCGGCCTTGAGGTATTCCACCTCGTGTTCCAAGCCCCCTTTCAAGGTTGCGAGGTGTTTCACGATGAGCCTCAGGGTGCCATTCTCCCTTCGAAGTCTCTCCAACTCACTCCTCTGAGCCAAAGTCTCACCCTCAAGATGCTGGACCTACTCACGAGCTGATCTCAAAGCCTCTTCGTTAATTTGCACCCGCTCCCGAGCTGATTCCAAAGCCTCTTCGGCAGTCTGTGCCCGCTTCAGGCTCCTCTCTAATTGGATAATTAGGGCATGGATGGAGGAGTTCGCCTGCCAAGCAAGGAGTCAGTTTGGCAAGAAAGTAAAGAAGGGAAAAAGCATAAAGGGAAAATCACGTCAACTTACCACCATGACATGAGACACAGCACGTGCGCCGATGTGGCTTGGAGGAAGCTCAGACTATGCCGCGACCTCGCTTGGCCAAACGACCTTCTTACTCTTTCGAAGAGCATAGCTCGGAGTCAGCACAATGCCAACCCCCTCCTGGCTCCCCGAGTTGGAAAACATTGTCAGAGTTCGGGAAGCCTCTATGGTTTCAGCTTCCCGAGACTTTGCAATGCCGGGCTCTGTTGCCACTTCGAGGATAGGCCTCGCCGCCTCAGGTTCCTTGGGAGAGTCCAGGTTGATGACCAGAGGGTGGATCGGGGCTTTGAACTCCACGGCCCAAGGAGACTCCACACGAGCAAGCTTGGTGACCCGCTTCCTCCTCTTCATTCCATCAAGTAGGTTGGAACCGCCGGTCTTCTCTACCTCCATGATACCTACGAAAAGAGCTCGACATCAGTACAAAAAAAAAGAAGGAAGCTAAGTAAAGAAGCCTACTCGGACTCAGACTGGCCTGAATAAGTTTAGCTTCCGAGAGGCATTCTTCGCACTCGAGCCCGACCTGGGCCCAGGACTGAAAGGTCTCCTCCACGTCTTTATCCAACATGACGTCGGGATTAGGGACAACCACCCTCCATTGAGTAGGAAACGACCACCCCATAGCACTTTGGACCACGAAGTAGTCCTGCTTCCACGCCGGGACCTTGTTTGGAAGTTTGTGAAGAAGTTTGAATCCCGGGCGGGGAGACAGGTAGTAAGCCCCCTATGCTCGGGAAGGAAGCTCACTTGTTTTTTGAGCATAAGAAGAGCAGAAAAAATTTCTAAGTCCAAAGGAATAACATATTCGGAGTTTAGGGTATGGTCTTGACGACGTTGCGAATAGAGTTCGGGTGAAGCTGACCGACTGAGATGCCGAAGTGGTTCAAGACTTCGACGATTAGGGGGTGAAGAGGAAGGCGCAGCCCGGCAATGAGCTGCTCCCGGAAGACCACAATCTCATCTGGACCGTGCTCCCAAGGAAAGTTTCCTGAAGGTAAGCTATATGCATACTCCCCGAGCAGGTTGAACTGACAAACAAGGGACCGAAGTCTCTCAGACGTCATGGTGGAGGGTCCAAATGTGTCCGACATCCGAACCCGATGAGAAGTGGACTCTAGGCTACCCAGGGTGACCTGGGCTAAAGGCCCTACCTCGGGCTCATCCAGAAGGCTGTCAAAAGAGTCAGCCTGACCCGAGGTCTCCGCCTCAGGCTCTTCTAAGAGGTTATCTAAGCTACCCGAACTATTCGAACTAGACATCGCAAAAGGAAAGGAAAGGAAATTGAAAATGGCTAAGGGGACTCACCAAGGAAACGATATCGAACTAGGGAAAGTGATGTGAGCTGAGGACCTTGGACGCAAGCTCAAGGAACGATCGTTGAGTATTGACGAAGGAAAAGTGACCAGGGACCCCACTATTTATAGCCGCTATACCTGCGCATCAACGGTCGAGATCAAAGCCATCCAACGGCTCTCAAGAAAACCGACTACACGACCTCTGAGGTGAAATCACTTTAGTTCGGAATTTTGACGTCCGTTATTTGTAAATCATTTGACGTTTGCGCGTGAGCTGTACGTGACCCGGGCTGGCTTTGGTCAAGCCACGTTGATCCTGATTGAGCCAAGAGCATCAACGGGTTAGACCAAGAAATCTCCGAGCTGGACTAAGCACGCCACGAAGCAAATCCACTCGTCAGTCCGTGAACTCCCCATGCCGGGTCAAGACCCCGGGCATGGGGAGTGGAGGACAATTGATGGAGGTAGATTTGGCCCGACCCCTTGGTTGTGTGACACGTGGAAGAAACTAGGGTGACCTGGCAGGAACATCAGCTCGGCACGGAGACATAGCACGACCTTATCACAAGAAGAGGCCTGAGCTTCCTGAGCCCTCCAATAAGAGGCCCGAGCTCCCAAGCTCCCCAAGAAGAGACTCGAGCTCCCCAAAAGGAACCCACACTTCCTGGGAGGTGAAACTCGAGCTCTCCCTAAGAATCCGAGGTTAACAGAGAAGCCCGCAAGGGGTAGAGCCCGGACTAGCCCACTTCGGATTAGTCCAGACCATATGCCGACACCTTAGGACAGTAGGACGTACTCCCATTCGAACACCTCGCGCACCACTCCGGCACCTCGACTCCAGGTCAAGCAACTATGAAATCGTACCTGACAGGTCCGTACTCTGAGGCAGCACGCCTGACTAGTCTGGATTTGACAAATGGCATACCGTAATGGCCACCTGCTGCCGCCATCTCAGTTGTGGCAGAGACAGCCCTGACAGAGAAGACAGTGGCAGTTATGTCTGCCCCCCACATAGGCGGTTTTAACTGACTTGGCAGAAACTTGGGAGTGAGTGCACCAGGTGGTTATAAAAGACCTTCTTCCCCCAGAGAAAGAGGTATGTGATATTTTGTGCTCTCTGGTCTTGAAATCTCTCATTTTTCCCTTGCTTTCTCAAGAGTATTAACTTGAGCTTCGGAGTATTCCCACCGAGTTCCTCCCTGGAAATCTCCAATTTCTTCTTTGTTTTAGGCATCTTCGACTCCGTCAGATGCAAGGTTATCGGTAGCTAAGACCGACCGGATTGTGCATCATCAATATAGGAAATAAAAAAGAAGAAATTAATAATTTATTATTTGAAATGTATAGTTTGTATGAATCTGAAGTTGTAGGAAATTAATAATTCATCTTCTTCTTCTTCTCCTTCTAACTTTGAGCCCAAATAGTAGAAGAGAAAAGTTTTTTTTTTTTATTTAATAAGTAGATGGTAGAAATCTGCTAGTTCTACAACAAGTTCATTTACTAAACTTAATTTTTATTTTCAAGCAAAATTTTCTAATCTAGGTGAAGTATCAAACAATTTTGATATTTTAGCCTTGTGGAGTAAACACTCGAAAAATTATCCAGTTCTCGCCGCCATGGCATGTGATATACTAACCCCTTCGGTGTCTATAGTTCCACTGGAGTCTTGTTTTAGTACCGGTACAAGGGTGTTGGATGACGAAAGAAATTGTATGAATGATGAGATCATTGAGATGTTCATCTGCTTCAAGGATTGGCTAGATGCAGAAAATAAATTACAAGACAAGAGAGGGCATGATACAACACCGGACATTTCACCCGAAGCAGATGATGAAAGTCATGAATGATGATTCATGAATTTGACTACTTGTAGAAATTTTCATTTTTTTTCAAATTACTGTAAAATTTTTAAATTTTATTTAATTTAGTTTATATATTTTTTTAAATTTTTAACAATGTAATTTTGTATTTTCAAATTGTAACCATATTGTATTTTTATATTTTATTAATTTATTCCATTTTTATATTTCATTCATCCAAGTATGCAATGACTCAATCATTGTATTTGTCATTCACTAATTTGTACCATTCAAATTTAAATGAAATAAAATTCCTATTTTTCTTCCAATTTGTTATTCCATCATTCTTATTTCAATTTGGTTAAGTTTTTTTTTTTTTTCATTTATGTATTAAATAACTTAGATTTCTCATTTCTTAATATTTTAAATAGTTCTTAATTCCCAAAGTTCATAGGAACGTTAAATATTTTAGTTTTACCATTTTACTTAGAAAAGAAATCAAAATTTTCAAAAAAGAAAAAACAATGCATCCCGATTTGGCCTATGCCCAAGGCTTGCTTTATGACCTAACCCAACACGGTCCAAGCCCACAGCTTAGCCTGCAGCCCGGCCCGACCTAGGCCCGTGTGCCGATACGACTCGACACAGGCCTGCTTGAGCCTAGGCCGTGGGCTGTGCTGGACTGACTCTCAAAATTTCCACTAAGGAAAACAACACGGCCTATAATGACCCACGAAACAGCACAGCACGGCCCACTTTAGACCTCTAAATATAAGATGGTGTTGAAAATAGGCCCCTCCAACATTATGCTACATCAACCATACACATCATAACATTCTCCGAGACTTCATTAGTTTTAATTAACATTGTTAAGTAGAACAATCTTACTTCGCTAAACATGATACTGCTGCCTAATGAATCACCATGGTTTATATTTATTACTTTTATTGTCATAGTTTTGTACATGCTATGTATTATTATATATTATATTTTGAGAGCCAAAGTCCGCAAAGAGTTGGGGTCACCTGACAGTTTGACACTGACAACAAAAGACCTTACAATGCCCTTGACTCGTCGGCAAAGCTCAAAAATCAGCTACTCAAGTGAATCACGGCTGACATTGGAGTGGGGCCACAACAATTCATCAGAGGCCCTCATTTCAAGGTTTTAGCCCTGCGCTATACCAAGTGGAGCAGCTGATTTTTTCTGTCACAAGTCAGTTTATTTAGCGAAGAAGGCTGAATGATAAAGACCAAAGAATCTCCCACGTGACCAATTGGTCCTACATGTTCCTTTAAGAATTATATACCAAATCTATGGTTAAATGGTGCATGAAGGTAGTATAGCTCCACAATCCGAAAGATTGGAGATAACACAAATTTTCTAAATAATGAAGTATCTAGGAGGTAAGCATATTTTGCTTGAAAACGAAAAACTAATCCAAAGTTTCAGTTTTTTTTTTTTTTTTCTTCAGTTATTTTGGTTCTCAAATTTGAAAATCCGATTAGTTAAAAAAATTGATTTGAAAAACTGGTCTGGTCTAGTTTTAATATTATACATATAATAAAAAAGATAAGCCCAATGCATGAGAGATTCACCAACACTGGGTCTGGAGAGGGTTAGATATATGCAATCTTACCATAATTATATATATAATATAATATAATGAAATTCGGTTTTAAGTTGAATAAAAAATTCAGTTTGGTTTTAATTAATTCAGTTCAATTTTTAGCCAAATAATTCGAATGATCATCCCTAGTTATATTTAATTACTTTGAGGGCAAAATTGCAAGACATATTCATGAGGAGAATCAATTATCATATTTTTAAATAAGGTGGTATTTTATTTACCATTTTCTAAAGGGACAAAATTGTTGAGGAGAATTAATTAATCAAGAATTATACTGCTAATAAGGTAATTAGGTATATTTTTTCTAATAATCTATTTAAACTAAACTTGGTTTACCATGCAAGAAGCCAGCCTAAGATCAGTGTTATATATCATTGGTTTACAACATGTTTTTATTTATTTTGTCAAAGTTTTATGAGACCTTAATTTTATTTTGGGAGAATGAGATCACAATCACTAGATTTCAGCATATTGGAAATATGCAATACTATATAACATATAAACGACAGGAGACAATAAAAGATAGAAATTTAAATTACAATAGTCTAAATAAAAAGAATATAGTTAAGGCATTATATATTAGAAAATATTAAATAAAGATAAATAATGAACTGTCTGAAATTAAAAAAAAAAACTTTCATGCCAAATTTATTGAAATTAAAAGCAAAAAATGAGGAAATTACCCAATATTGATCTCAGCTGTCTAGGGTCTTGGGAGGGGTGGACTGGATACAGTTCTGATGATGCTCACACTTGAACCCATGTTCTCACCTAGGGGTGCCAATTGGATTGGATTTGTTCTAATCTGATCCAGTCCAATGTGAGCCCATTATAAATGGACCAGGTCCATGTTTTGGACCAATTTGGACCGGTTCAGTTCAATATCTGGACCATCTAATCTGTTCAACTTCATATTGATTTAAATTGGTTTCAACCCAAACTTGGTCCATTGACACATATTCTTATCTTATATCAATGGACAAGATATTGGCTTAATCCAACTGAATCCAATTTAAATTTGTTATGGATGGACTAGGTCCAATCCAATCTAATAAATATTTTGGACCAGATTGGTCCATTCCAATATGTCTTGTTGGCCCGTCCAGTCCATCCAAATTGATTTTGAACTGGACGGGGTCCAATCCAAAACTATTCCATAGACACCCTTATTCTCACCTTAACAGTCTGAGATGTAATTTTACTGTTACACCAAGTAATGACGATTAACCTTAAAAGCCTTGGTTTAGATGTACAGCTTAGTTTTAGCTATTTTTTTTAGAAGGTCCCATAGGGCAAATTCATTCATCAAAAAACTCGGTTTACATCTCTTGTACAATAGTATTGAGGAGAGGAGGAAATCAGGAGCTTGAGACCAAGTTTTAACTCTTTTACAAGTAATAGCAAATTTAACCAATTTATGTGGAGTCATGTTAGTTTTTCTAGGAATGTGATAAATCGAGTAGTTTGAGAAGCAACGCAGCAGTTGTTTGCAATCAGGACTAAGACGCTAATAGACTACGGTGAATCCAACGAATCCACCAACAAACATTTGATTGAAGTGAGGGCGTCGCTCTCAACCAGAATACAGAAATACCCACCTCTAAAGCCAGTTTCAAACCCTCCACCAAAACCAGAGTTTCAACGATCAACGGGCTTTCTTTTTGGAAGGGAGTTGCTCTAGCAAAAAGATTCTCCAGCACTATTGCGAAGAATCATACTGCCACCAGAAGAGATGGTACCTACAGCACCATCAATATTGAGTTTCACCACTCCTGCCGGTGGTTTTGACCACTTAGTTGAGTTGACAATCAAAGGGGAGTGAGGCAAGTTGTGAACACTGGATTCATTGAGTGTATTTTGGATAATCATATTTGCAAATATCTGAGCCTGGTTGATAATTGAAGGTTGAGTGGAAAATTGAACCCTTAAAAACCAACTCACTGCGTGCTGTCCAAATGTACCATAACAGGCTTGCGCTTCTCAGGAAAATATAATTTTCACCATTTTGTTCCTTGTCCATCTCCATCCATCGTTCTATCCAGTTAATGAGGTGGCCTACTTCATTGTTTATACGAATATTCAAGTTGGAACCAAACTAGATATATCGGACCATCTCACAACCAAAAAATAAGTGTTGAATTGTTTCCTCCTGTGCATTGCATATGGGGCATAATTTATCTCATATGTGGTGGAGCCTAAAGAGATTAACTTTAGTTGGTAAGAGATTAGAAACAATCTTCCAAATGAAGAGTAGGATATTTGGTGGCAGTAACTTGGTCCTCCAAAATGAATTCCAACTTATGTTTTGAGTCAACAAGTCACTGTTAGAAATGAAGGAAGTTCATTTAGTAAAGATTTCATACTAGATGAGGTGGAGTAATTATCCCTGGGAGTAGGGAGCCAAACTAATTTATCATCAAAATAAGCTTCCAGAGCAGGCAATTGATTGGATTGTGTTGTGGTCAAAGTAATGGGCCAATTTGTCGTGATCCCATGTTCCCCTCTCGTGATTGATGAATTCAACTACTTTGATCTTGGAGAGGGCTTCACTTACTTTAGTCCAATCAGCTTAGATGCCTGAAATCCAATTATCCACAAAAGCATTATTAACCTTTGTTAACTTCATTCATCTAACGCTATTTAAGTTACTTCAATTTCATGCTCCATAGATTAAAAGAAAGTAGTGAAGGAACTTGATCCATCGCTAGCTAGGATCAACTCCAACCAAATTTCAGAATTATTTTAGTTTTCACCCAATCAGATTGAGAGAGAGAGAGAGAGGGCATGCAATTTTAGATGCCACGTTAGGAATAAAAAGCATGTATCCCTGCAGCTAAATCACCTATAACGCTGTCTAGGGTCCCATATTTTGTTTTTCAATCATGAGTTCATGGTTGGACCACTTGCAACTCCACCGGTGTGAGACTGTCTTATAATGCTTGTCCTAAGCCCGGACAAAGGAGAGTTATGCCGATAATTTGACGATGAATATGACACTGAATAGTACAGAATGGTTAAACAAGATTGATGTAGTCGATCCTCGTATAATTGAGATAAAGATTAAATGATGATAATGATGATCGAGTCACTTGTAGGTGATTCACCCATTCTCTGATGTGGCTGAGTTAATGGCCAAGTAGCACATCAAAAACATTCAAATTAATGCTTGTTCTTTGAATATGCCACCTGTAAAATTTCGGCCCAATAAGGTTGCCATTTCATCCAAAAACTTGATAGAAGATGTATCTACAAAATTTTAGTGGACGGATTTGTTGGGTGAGATGGGTTCACCTGAAAAATGAAAATTAGGAGGTATATGATATTGGGGCCTAGCCTTTCAGGTCAAGGATTCTGATCTGACACCTGATTATCTCCCTTTAGCCATGTTGGAGCTGGAGTGCTGGACAGCATTTTTGATTCCCTAAAAGCAGCATATGAATCAAATGGGGAATGTGTCTATGGAGTTTCGCTCCATCAAAACAATCAATTAAACCAAGGAGAAACAATCTTCTGCAGGACAGATCACTAATTCTGTCCATTATTTTGCGATATCACAGGGCTTCTTGGACCATCCAGAGAAGCAGAAGTCAAGTTCTGATCTTGTAAAGGATATTGAAGGGAACTTAATTAAGAAATTATCCAAGCCCAAGTCCATCCATGCTTCAGGGGACAAAACAGAAACGAGCCACTGAGATCATGTGGCCTCGCAGTCACAAAATTCAATAGAAATGCCACCACTCTTCTCTTGTGCTATGTGCATGAATGGTTCCCTTTTTATGAGCCTCCTCATTGGGCATTTGAGCTCCAACTCCAAATGACCAAAAACAGAACAAAATAGGTATTGTGAAAGGGCTGAAAGCAAACAGACCTCTGTGCAACCACTAACCATGTTCGACCATGTGAATTAAGCTTACCATTTACTAATACTATAACGCAATCTATTCAATGCATGCACAGAGAGACTTTTGATGAATTCTTTAAGAAGTGAATCAAAGCAACCGAGTTTGCTTGGTAAAGGTTCCTGAGTTTTGAAACCATAGACATTGTTCTAAAACAAGTCTTCACCAACTACATTTGCACCAATAACTTTCTCTCCATCGATCCAAAAATAGCTCCGTCATATGTGTTCTGTGTGTAAGTGCATTACCCAATACACGTGGATTACAAGTTAGGCATGTTGTAGCTTGTGGATATTTCTTTTACAGTTTTGCTCTCTCTCTCTGCGTGTGATACTGTGATTAAGCTGGAATTACGGCGAGAGTTGGGTCATCTATCTTGTTTGCTTAATTAATAAAAGCAAACTATTACCAGTCCCGAAGCTCTGACCAAAGCTAAAAAGATTCAGGAACCCGCAAAGCATTTAAGATAGCCAACCAGGACTCACGTTCTTACTTCGAACTTCAATGTTGTACCAGACTACTAGTCCCCGTGATCCAAAGCCTTGGTAAAAAACAAATGAAGGAATTCAGTCCTCGGATTCTATAAGATCAGAGCCAGAAAGCAAATCTCGTTGTACCAGTAGAGCTGCTGCCTCATTCTGGTGCCTGGTTTTGCGGTTGGAACAAATGAGAATGGAGGAGTTAAGAAACCAGTGCTGGGTCATCTGTTTGCTTTTCATTGTACTGTCATGGGTGATTGAAACCCAAGCAGCATCACAGCGTCTCACCTGCAACAACCGCCGGAGCAAATGCTTTCTCAAGTACGCGACCTGCCCGGCCGAGTGCCCAACTGTCGTCCCAGTGAACCCGAACGCTACAAAAGGTTGCTTCCTCGATTGCACCGCGCCCACTTGTGAGGCTGTTTGCAGAAGTAAGACGTTCTCCTCCCTCTCTCTCCTTTCTGCTTAAGTGCTCAGTTATAATTGTTCTCCTTCCACAACAAATCGGGCTGGGCCGGGGTCAGTCCAATCTGCATGCCATAGCTTTGGGGCCCAACCATAATGACTTGGGCTAAAGTTGTGATTTGGGGACACCGTAGTCGAACCCTTTCTATAACTGTGGTTGCCCCTGATTACTGGAGTAGGAGAAAGTATTAGAAAAATATCGATTCTTTTTTGGTAATAGTTATTATAAAAAAAAAAAAAAAACTCTAAATGAGTATTCTTTTATCTTGGAATGACACAAATTTTTGCATGCAACTCTTGGAAACTTTACCCTTGGCTATGATGGGATCTATGAGAATGAATAGGCGCACTACAACACGGATATATCTTTTCATGGGGTCAACCCTCTCTTTAGGAACTTTGATTTAGTCCTCACCAAACTGTTCTCACAGACTTTTGCAACCATGCATTCCATATTTGTATGTTTTTATTTATGGAAAGATATTTCTAATTTACAGCTGCAAGTGGCTGCCAGGACAGTGTGAAAACTGAATTCGAATTCTCTCTTCAGGGCCCAAAAATCCTAGAATTGCATTAGCTCATCAAGTTCAGATCTACTGACCACAACATATTGTTGGCCACACTCATCCAGCCCCACGTTGAGAATATCATTAACCACAACATAATCGATGTTCCATGTGTTGGCTAATAGTGTGTGGTGGTCAATAGATTTAGACTCCATATCTTATACCCTTTATGCCCCGTTCACTTTGGTAAGTCACTCTGGAAAAGACTTACCCGGGTAAGTGCATTTATCCATATTCTTTTATTTTTCATGTAAATAAGTCAATGGCAATCTTAACCATAAAAATTCCATTATTAAAAGGGGCATTTTTTGTCCCATCCAAGTATTGGAAACTTTCCCCTAAATGGGAAATTTAATTTATCCACCTAGGAGATGAGTATAAGAAAATAAACTTTTACTGGTCACCACATAAATCTGAACAAAGAACATGGGTTTCTTGGCCAATGAGAATCAAAATCCTATTGACCAAATTTCCCCCCTCTCAAAATCCAGAAAAAGAATACCCTTGTTACTAATTCATACTATACAAAGTTAAATCACTTAATTTACATTGCATCATAGGTATCATACAGACACTAATTTCTTAGAAAGATAACTCCTTTTTCCGTAAACCAAAAAAAAAAAAAACAATCTTAAGGCTTTACATTTTTTCTGCTGCAAATCTTAGGACTTGAACGCCTTTTCTGCTGCAAATCTTCTGAACATATACCAAATGATAAGTTACGAGGGTCCCAGACCAAGGTGTCAGCTCCTTTACGAAGATTAACATATATAGCTTACAAATTACATGATTGCAGTCAGAACCGCAACGATTTCTCTGAACTCGGCACCATTAGATGTTTTAAAAATATGTTTAATGCATTTACTCTACCTTAAATATGGAGGAGACTTCACAAAATCTGCCATCTGAATTATCTAACCGAATTTATCTTCAATTCTTTTAGACCGCAAACCAAATTGCTATAGCCCTGGAGCTGCTTGTTTTGATCCCCGTTTCATTGGCGGAGATGGCATTGTATTCTATTTCCATGGCAAGAGCAATGAACATTTCAGTTTAGTCTCTGACCCCAACCTTCAGATCAATGCTCGGTTCATTGGCCTCCGACCTGCTGGAAGAACCAGAGACTTTACATGGATACAAGCCTTGGGGATCATGTTTGACTCTCACACGTTCACTCTTGAAGCCACACAGGCAGCAAGGTGGGATGACGAGGTTGACCATCTCCGCTTCTCCTTCAATGAAAAACCCCTAATCCTACCAGAAGGCCATCTCTCTGAATGGAAATCAGCAGAGAAAGATCTTAAAGTGGAAAGGACATCTAACAAGAACAGTGTGAGAGTCACCCTCCCAGAAATTGCAGAGATTTCTGTCAATGTGGTTCCAGTTACCAAGCAAGATGACAAAGTCCACAATTACCAAATACCTTCTGATGACTGTTTTGCCCATTTGGAAGTACAGTTCAGATTCCTTGGTCTCTCCCCAGAAGTTGAAGGTGTTCTAGGACGAACTTACAGACCTGATTTCCAAAATCCAACAAAGCCAGGTGTGGCAATGCCTGTAGTTGGAGGTGAGGATAAGTACAGGACCACATCGCTTCTTTCCTCTGACTGTGCTTCTTGTGTGTTCTCTCCAGCTGGGGTTACAACCAAGGAAAGCCTACTAGTAATGGACTATGGCCTATTGGACTGCACCAGAGGGGTAAGCAGCGGAAGTGGGATAGTTTGCAGGAAATGAGTTCATCATAGGAATAACTGAAAGGTAGCTGTACGAAAATAAGATGATTTCTGTTTTGTTCCACTTGATTTAACTTCAATTTCATTCGAAGTATGTACTCGGTGTTAAGCCATTTCAAGGAAACCATGTTCTAAAACTAATTTTACAAAAAAGAAAAAAAAAATCTGAAGCTAAGCTTCTTCAGTACCAACTAGCAGTAAATGCTCTTTCTTTTCTCTGTTTCTAATTGTAAAATATCAGGTATTGCCACTTATCTGGCAACTTTGAAGAAAAATACAAGCCATACCCACTGGATAAAAAAGAATATGTTTCTTTCAAGCAGTAAAGCTACAACATTCTGAGAGAATCATTTCTAAACTACATATTTTACAAACCTATTTTGCCAAAAAAAAAAAAAAAAAGCAATGGTGACTGTAAACTGTTCTTTATTTTTCTTTTGTCTTGTGAATTGAAAATGATATTGCAAATACAACCAATATCCTAAACATGTGACAAACAGGAAATTAAACCCATCTTAATTCGAAGTTCAAACCAGGACAACAAAAATATAATATCCTTATAGGGGTAGCTTGCAATTTGCAATGAATTCTCAATTGCATCTAATGAATTATATTACAATCCAAGACGTATCGGCGGAAAAATCAGGATAAAAACTGAGTAAACAGATAAGGAAAAACCTTATCAGAGTTGATCAAACAAATTTCCAAGGAATTCTCCTTACCAATATGAATAAGCCAGGAGGACCAGGTCTTGTTTAGGCACTCCAATGGCCGACAGTGATAATAAACATTTAACCCTTCTTTCTCATCTTCCACGAGGATTTACCAACTGAGAGAAGACTGCACTGGTTGCAGCATCTTCAGCATCATCATCTGTGCTAGAATTCACCCCATCAATCATACTTACACTGTTATCAAATGGCGCAAGTGGTGTCAAAGGAATACCACGGATGTGGTTTGTGCTGTTATCTTCTGGCTCGGTCAATGCAGATGAGGTTTCCTCAAGCTGGAGAGCATACTCGAGATTCCATAAGACATCTCCCATTGTTGGCCTATCAACCCCATGCTCTGACAGACATTTCTCAGCAGTCTCACCATATTTTTTTAGAGATGCTGGGTTTACTTTACCCACCAAAGTGGGGTCCATGATCTGGTCCAACATGCCTTTCTTCTGCCAACTCATTGCCCACTCTGCTATATTAACCTGCTCCCTTGGGAGAACGGGGTTGAGAGCGGGTCTAGTGCAAAGGACTTCCATCAGAACCACACCAAAGGAGTAGACATCTGATTTCTCAGTCAGCTGTTGCCTCCTAAAGTACTCAGGGTCAAGGTACCCAAAACTACCCTTAACAGCAGTGCTCACATGGGTCTGATCCAGGGCAGGACCTGTCTTTGAAAGGCCAAAATCAGCAACCTTGGCTACAAAGTTCTCATCTAAGAGGATGTTGGTGGTCTTCACATCTCGGTGAATAATGCTCTGTGCTGCCCCAGTGTGGAGATAATGCAACCCCCTTGCAGCCCCAATGCAAATCTCAAGCCTCTGCTTCCATGAGAGAGGTGGCAGGTCTGTCCCATAAAGATGGCTTCTGAGAGGCCCATTTGCCATGTATTCATAAACAAGGATCATTTCTGACCGTTCATCACAGTATCCAATCAGAGAAACAAGGTGGCGATGACGGAGCTTGGATAACATCTCAATTTCAGTCCTGAACTCAGCAAGCCCTTGCTCAGATCTTGGGTTCCCCCTCTTGACAGCTACCTTGGTCCCATCTTCAAGTGTTCCCTTGTAAACTCTACCGAATCCTCCCACCCCAAGAAGCAAGCTCTCATCAAATTTGTTAGTTGCATCTATGATCTCTTGGAATGTGAAGAACCGACCAAGGTTTGATGTTGAGAAACAGCTTGTTCCACTCTTCTGAGAGGTTGTGGAGCCCTTGGTCATGCTCAAAGAGTTTCCATATGGCAGCCATTGGTGTCCCTGATGAGCAGTCTTTGACTTCCGAACTACCAGGCAGCAATAACACAAAGCTATCAATCCGATGAAAGCTGAACTTCCCACAACCAATCCAATTATAAGCCCCAGTTTACTCTTTTTTGAGGAAGCCTTGGGAAGAAGACTGTCGACAGAAGAAAATCCATCCAAACTTCTAGCATCGCTGCTGATCTTCATGATCTCCAATCCATTCAAAATTGCATCAGTGGTTTCTGCCATTGGATCTGGTCCCACACTGATAGTTAAAGTATCCGAATCAATTGAGGAGTTGGACACAAAATCTTTGTAATAAGGTGTATTCAAACCACCAAGTTGGGACGTGTCCAGACTACCATAGCCAAGATCAGAATTGATGTAGACATTGAAGACGAGAATGTTTTCAGTTTTACTCACAATGTCACAGAAGTGTAGTCGGATGAAATAGAAGAAATCTGGATCCACAGGGAAGACCCAGGTAACATTAAAACTTGAGCTAGGGACATTTGCATTTCCCATTGTCTCTGCAGTGGCATAAACCCAATTAGGGGCTATCTCGGGTGTGAGACCCATGGTATATTCTATTATCGTAGGGTTAACTGACGCATTAACAGCAGAGCTGTTCACATGGAGGTACTTCCTATCATTTTCCCAGGTTCTCCCAAGGGTGTCATTCTGTGGTGTGATCAACGGACCCCCCATATTCAGACGGAAAACGGTCTCCAGAGCAAGATCAGAAAGACCACTGAAAGTGGAAGAAGGGGATAAAGCCAATGCCTGATCTGATATCAACCCATCAGGGGCAGAAACCACTTCAATTCCATTAACAAACGTGACTGAGTTGTTGGAAGGGATAAAGGTGAGGACCAAGGTATCAGAAGTTACATTGATGGCATACTCCTTGAAGAGATAAGAACCATTATAGTTCTTAAAGGTGAAGTTGTTCAGGAGGACAAAATCATCCGTGATTACAGTAATTGAAGCGGATCTCAAGTTTTGGCCGGAATCAGGGATAGGATAGAAATAGAGGCGGATCCAGTGCCGGCCCTTTTGCCGGATTCCAAATTTGTACGAGGCTAGAGCAGGGAATACTCGCACAGACTGATAGATTGGAAAGGGAGCACTAGAATTAGAAGTAACAGCTACTGTATTCCCTTGACTTTTTAATACCAATGAGGATTGCCATGAATCAGGAACAAAGGTCTGATCCTGGTAGGTGACGTTTTGAGAAGATCCACAGGCAATCAAGTAGTTATCGACGGGAGTGAAACTAGCATGGGAGCCACGAACCGTAAACCCAAGAAAAAGAAGAGAAAGAAGCAGAGGAACCCATTCCAACAGTTTCATTTTCGCCATTTCCCTTAAACCCAAATCCTCAAACTCCAACGATCACACCAATTCCTATGAACCCAAACTCTCAACACTCCAAAATCATGAACTCCGGCACTAATCTCCTACAACCCCAGAGCAGTGTCTGGCTTCTGAAATACCAAAATTTGAGGAACTCTAATCCTTAAAACTCCAAGTGTAACAAATCCAAGCCCTTTAGGAACCAAAATTCAAAGAGACAAAATTTAAAAGACCCACGACAAAATCACATTGATACATCTAAATCAATTTCCCACCTACAGCACTTCTACAGAGAAAGGGGGCAAAATCTGACTAAGATCCTAAAACAGCAACCATGGAAAGGAAGATACTGTTAAATGATCAAAAAGGAAGGAAATGGTAAAAAAAAAAAAAAATTGCCGAATATGGACCAAAACCAGCTTTTTTTCCCCTCTTTTTTGGAGAATCGCTAGAAACAGATCAAGATCAGGTTTTCTTAAGTAATCTTACCTCTCTCAGAGACCTACACGCATTTGTGTTGCTGCAGAGAGTGATTGTAGTAGGAACACAGAGAACACTCGGTTAGGAGCGCAAGTGTAGAGCTACCATGAGCACCATCCCTTGAAGCTTTTCTGCAACTCAACAGCTCTTTCCAGCCTGTAGATGAGGCTGTCAATTACAGTGAAGCAGAGGACCCACATCAGGAAAGATTAAGAAAAAAGAATACGCTGTCTAATTTAAATAACCCCCCATTAGAGCAGCTGTTTCAACGCAGATATTCTATTTTGCTTTTTAACACAGGTATCTTCGAATAGCTATGATTTAAATAATAGAAAACTCCATGGAAGCTCTGCAAGTTATCTTTTTCTCTTTTATATAAACTTAGAAGAAATGGCTTCCATTGCTGGGACCAACGGTCCCTGGCCCCGCTTTTACGCGGTTTGTAAGTAACGGAAAACCGGGACTTAACGGTGTTACGAAACGGATTTGAAACGTAGGTAGAGAACCGTCGGGTGCGTGCGTTCACGGAACTTTTGCGTCACCTTGACGGCGTTAGATGCTGTATTATCGATTGACGTTAACTCCGGGATTGACGAAAGTAGCCTTAGACGGGCAGTCAAATCGATGAAAAAGTTTGGACACTTTTGGTTAATTCTTAATCGAGGGCACAAGGGTACCTCTGACACTTCCCAAATGCCCACCAAAAGTCGGTTGTGTAGGCCCCGTTTGATGATGAATCCGGCGGACAGGATCTTCTTAAAATAAAATCAGCATGATCAGATGGCTTTTAACCCACTCGATTGATTTTGGAACTTTTGCAGGAGTTGCAGAAGTTTGCTCCCCCCCTCCCGGCTCCCGGTCCAGTCCATGAAAAACAACTTAAAGTTTGATCCAGCGCGTGCTCCGAGAGTTCGAGCTAAGCATTTTCCCCTGCGCGCAGCTCGCTTCAAATCCTCTACATTTCTACTCGAACCATGTCGGTTCTGTTCTGTTATGCGGGTTTAACATGTCGTGTTGGTGAAGCATATTCAGATTGGCGCCAATGACATGAAGCGCTGGTAGTCGTAAGAATAAAACGTGTAGGGCATACATATCATATGCCCATAACTTACCAAACACCCAAGGCCAAAATTGATGGAGCTAATTAGGGAATTGAATGCGGTGGATGTGGAGCGGAACAGCAAAACTGACTTGAATTCGTGCCCATATCTAAAATCGGACCCATTTTTATTTGGGTCATTGGTACGTAGCAGGTTCCGCTTGAAATATCTTGTTGCAGCATTTATTGAACACCCGTGTTTCAGATAAGCTATTATAGTAACTTCATGTTAGAAGTGATAATTCTGGCGTTCAAAACACTCATAAGACTTTCTATATTTTTATCAAATACAACTATACAAGTTCGGTGGTTTCCGTATAGGGCAAAGCTCGGAATGCCAAAAATTACATCCTGAAAGCCCAAGCCCTCCCAAATGGGCAATAGTTATTTTCAAATTCAATGCTTACTTGGTCTTTAATCTTCTATGCTTAAAAAAAATACACTTAAGTGAGCATCTTTTGGACATTAGTTCTCTCTGTCTTTTTTTTTTTTTTTTGTTACAATTTGCAATGAAAGGTTTATATCAAGTTTTTTAAAATCAAACCGGTCAGGGTGGTTTTTGGGTCGAATGGTTCAATCATTCAAATCAAATGGATGGCTTGATCTGACAAAAATTAAAATAAAAGCAGTTAAACCGTTGAATAATTTGAATGCCTAGATCAACGGTTTGTTAATCAAATCAACGGTTTTTTGGAAAAAATAATAATTCTGGGGTAAAATAGAACTAATTACCTAACCGATTCCCAATTCTTCCAGTCCAGTTTGATTTTGAAAACCATGATGTATATTTGATTAAAAACAACAAAATAAAAAGGTGTATAATTTAGAATATATTTGATTTGAAGAAAAAGGTAGGGAAAACTATAAAAGGTTTGTATAGGTCTCCCTGCCTTTCCCTTTCTTACCCTACTTTTTTTCTTCAAACCAACCACAGCCATAAGAAAACAGGGTATTTCTAGGATAGAATGTAATGTCTTCTATTTTTGTCCTTACTACAGTTGGGTTTCAAGCTACTTGCACATTAATTTTGAATAGGATTCCATTCAAATTAGTTATGTGAAAAAAAAAATTATATTCTCAAAAATAAAAACTGAAATACATTTAGGCTATATTTGGTTTAAATGGTTTAAAGGAAAAGATAGGGGGAAAACGAAACACAGCCTTGGGGGAAAACGAAAATGTATAAGATTTGATGCTAGCTTTTGATCCCACTGAGTTCTCTTACAGCCATATACCAGCTAAAGAGAGAGAGTCAGGTAGAATTTTCTTTATTGCTTTTTTTAGTGGGAAAGGGGTGGCATTTGCTGGTTTTCACAAAAATGAAAACAAAGATAATATCATAATACTGACTAGACCAAAACATGCAGACAAGATAACATTGAAAGAAGTGATCAAATCAATGAAAAGAGTTTTGAAATGAAGGGTTTGTGGAATATATAAACTAGCTAGGTAAGCTAAGCTACCATCCATACACAACGGTGATAGAGCTAATTGCATGATGTTCGGTTTGTTTGTATTTAGTAAGTACAAGAGTATAGAGAGCTAAAATTAAATAAACAAAATAGAAAAGGCCTTTCGGAGTTGTCAGTTGTCTGCCAATACGATAAGCTTTACGTAAAGTGCATTAATCAGAGCCAACGAGCCACAGAATAACAGGGATTACATTTGCAACTTGCATCAATGTTGTGTTTGTGTGAATATTTTGAAGCGCGCATGTTTCATTGAGTTCTAGTCTCTGCCTCCTCGCTTATGGAGACACGATCGATGTTGGGTTGATAAGAAAGGTATTAAAGATAAAAAGCTTACGTCTCGTTTGTTTTTTGGTAAATTATTTATTCTGATGAAAATGTTATTTATTCACATAAAAGGTAGGTATTATTTATCCAGGTAAGTAATATATACTTATAAAAATAAAATTTTCCTGATCTTTAAATAAATCTGAAAAAAGAACATGGAATTTTTGGTTAATGAAAATCAAAATCCCATTGACCAACTTTCTCCTCTCTCAAAATCCAGAAAAAGAAGGCCCTCTTAGTGATATATTAGTTGCCGGTACATCTACTACAAATAAGACATACAATGGGCTATGTAAATCATAAATCGATATAGAACCTAATACATATATCAATTGTTAGTACATCTTCTACTAACTAACCATATATGGATATATAGTTATGCATTTATTCCTAACCCATAGTACATTCCTTGTTTGTAATTAGGGATAGATTCGAGTCGAGCAAATAGTATGAGGCTCGAGCTCGAGCTCGAGTTCGATTCGAGCTAGAATATTGAACTCGAGTTTAGCTCGAGTCAAAAACTCATAAGCTCGAGCTTGGCTCGGATCGAGTTCAATTTAAGAAAAATATTTTATAAAAATTAAAATTATATATATAAAATATTTTATTTGATATTTAAAAAATTAGGAATTATAATATATATATATATATTTATATATTCGAGCTCGACTCACAAGCCTCACAAACCGAGCTCTATTAAGTTCAAACTCAGTTCATTTATTAATCAAGCATGTAAATCGGACTTGAAGCTCAATTGAAATTGAACCGAATTGAACTCGAATAATTTATGAAGAACTCGACTCATTGCCACCCCTATTTGTAATTGATCTAAACCAAAAGATATATATATATATATATATATATATATCGGTTATAGCATAAAAGTGATGATCAATCAATCAATCAATCAGTAGTTTCTGGCAGCAAAATTCTACCTACTTTTAAACACTTTGGACCATTCCGTGACAGTCAATAAATTTTACCGATAAAAAGAAAAAATTCTGAGAAATGGGGCTATAAAACTTACTCCTTTGTATAATTGTTTTGTGACAATTAGTACTCATACTTTCATGTAATGTTGAACCTCATGATGGTGTTAGGGGTGACTGACAATTAGCAAATATCTGATTTTGATTAATGCCATAGCTCTTATATTTTAGCATTTGAAACTATAGCAATTTTTTTATTTGATTTTTTGGAAACTTTGATGCCTTACTCAAATGGATGAGAACAGTTGAAATCTTGGTAGTAGATGGATAATATTGATTCTCCTGCTTCATCCGACTACATAATGGAGGTAGCCCATCCCCTTAACCCTCCAATCTCGATGGCAGCAGATGCCTTTACTACAATGATTTAGTGATTCTACCAATGGTTTCTGCTCTTAAAAGACCACTTTGATAGCCTAAATTTTAAGTTGATTGGGTACATTAATTGTTTGGACTTTGGACTGCTCAAATTATTTGAAATTCTTATCACTTGAATGGTTGAGATTAGTCTATTGATCTTAAGAGTCTATTTCCACAAACTAGATCTTTAGGTTGATTGGTACCTCATTTGGATGGATTAGATTGGTTAAAATCTAAATGCGTCATTTGAATGGCTGCGATTCATTGATTAACCTTGGGAGGCCATTTTGATGGTTTAGATACAAGTTTTTTAATATATCATTTTTATTCAACTTAAAAGTTTCTTCTAGAAATTTTGATGTGGTACTTGAATGGCTAAGATTATTTGATATCTTTGTTACATTATTCATTTATTTGGGTGAGCATTTGTTAATTAACTCTACGTAGAAAGTAAAAATATAATAATTTAATATTATATCATTAAATTTAAATGTAATGACGTACACCAAAATCAAGATAACTATATACTAAATAATAAAATATTTAAGAATATAATGATCTATTCAACTTCAATTTCCATTAAAGAGTCTACAGCCTCTTTAAAAACTTATTTACTAAAATACAAAGCAATAAAATTTTCGATGAGCCATTATCAAACAGCCCCCTTTCCCCTTTTCTGGTATTGACTTGATACATTCTATCGAATGGTTTACTGCTCTTATATATAGTTGAGGTTAAATTCAAAGCCCAAAATTTTGAATTAATTTAATACATCATTTCATCATCATTATCATCATAAAAACATTCTTTATAAAAACGTTTTTAAAAAGCGATCAATACATAACGATATTTTAAACCTTGAACCTAACCATCGTTAATCTATTATTTTTTCATTTGATCACATATTGATCTTCCTTCTAATTATTTTGTTTTTTTTCCTGTTATTGCTAATTTTTCTATTAATGATACTTAATAGATCATTTGTAAATTTATTTTTATTTTCAAATTTGTATGATCTATCCAAATTTTTTAACAACTGTTCCAATTCTGACTCATGGAATTGCCCAAATGGTGTGTGAGGTGAATACTATTACTGACTTGGTTAGGACTTAGGAGAATCCCTGAAAGGGGTCCCACCACTTGGACGGCCGAGATTAATAACTGGGTTGCACCATTTGACACCTGGCATACATATACCCAACACATGGGTGGGCACCACATGACCGGCAGTGTCACATGCATGTCTTTCTCTCTGGTGGGTAAAGCTGGAACCAGATATCCAACCTAGACCCTAGGCTTGTATTATCTAAAGTTCTTTATCCACAGATCAGACACCCAGAACGTTAACATTAGCGCCGTTAACCTACATAACAACACGGTTAACGTGCAGCAAGTGCAGTGGGTGACAGTAGTAGAGTTGCTCAAGTGACGAGCGTTACAACTTACATCTGATGTTGATGGTCTCCGTCAAAGATTAACCCTAATTTTCATCCTGGGTTATGGTCAACGTGAACCGCATCCGCGAAGTACATTGCCAGCCACCAACCAACCATAGGATAGGAGCTCGAGTTGTACACCAGCTGTTCGGGAAAAAAACAGAACGAGCTTCACTCACTCGACACTTGAGAAACAAACACACACGCTTCTAACTTATAACTCCATCCACTTCCGGTCACACGTCACCGCCTTTAGTTTCAGGATCTGTCTGTGGACACAGCGGAGCCCGAGCGGCGCGTCTGTCCCAGTCCCCACCCTTGAATGTATTATTGTCGCTTTCAAGTTAAGCCATTAATTAATTAACACCTCCAAGAGGCAAGACCCATTAGACATGTTGAGAAATGGGAATTACTTGGAATTGTCTAAATGCTTGAGAGCTGAGACCAGGGTTTCTGTGCGAATATCCAATTGCATTTATAAGATAATTTATGGGCAACATGGAGAACAATGTTTGATTTGATGCCAACGCAATGCCATGTGAATTGATTTCATATCGTACCAATTGAATAGAAAATAAAACCGAAACAGATATTGAATGGATTCAACTTTCAAATGTATGTGTGATAGATTATTAGATTTCCGTCTCCCTAGTCCTATTGGATTAATGGTATTGTTTCCAGAGTACAACAAGATATTTCGATGTTGAGTGTCTCGAAAGTCGAAACTCCAAACAGTATTTCGAGAGTCGAGACTCAAGTCAAGCGGGGACCAGTTTAACGTAGAACAGCAGCGGGCTGGGAGTAGCCGAGTAGGAGTGGAGTGGCCCGCTACCCACTGCCCACACTTTTCTTAAATGCAGCGAGAAAGTTAAAGATACTCACCGGTAATTGGCTGGCTGTGAGGTGCAAAGAATAAAGAAGAATGTGGAGCGATCTTTTCTGAAGATGAGAAGAAGATAGCGTGGATAAAGGTGCCACGTTCTCACGTGGGTGACGCCATTTTACCTACTAAATTTGATCAGTTGGTCGACACGTAATGATCAGTGCAGATTTCTGTCATCATATCTTTTTGTCACTGTCGGGGTCGACGCGTATCGCGATATGATATCAATGCAAACAAGTTGCGGAACGTGAACGTGCGGCAACGCGGCGGAATAGGAATTTGGAAATTAGGGAGAGAGCCGTTAGTACTTAGTAGGGGTGAGGATGGGTCGATTCGGTTTGATTGTATGGCACGACCCGGAATTTATATCGTAGGGGTCGGCTTGACCCCTAACCTTTTGTAGTCGAAACCTTTCGGTGCGAAGGTTGGCAATTCTGAAGTTGGTTCCAGGGCTTATTTGTAGAACTTGTTCTTGTTTTATATTTTTATTAAAAAATGAAATGTCTTTTAAAAACTTGATTTTAATAATAATAATTATTGTCGTTAAATACAAAGTCGAGGGTAATAATGTAATTTTTGATATCTAAGGTTGACGGGTCCAATCCTATTAAGAGAAAGAAGACGTTAAACGGTTAAAGGCTTCAGGAGTTATTCCAAGGGTGAAGAATCTAATGGTTAAGTTAGCCGAGCGTTGTGAGGGATCGGACTAAGTAAGAAAGAAAACCTAAAGCTTAAGTCTCTATGTGTACTTACCTCAATGTGGGAGCATTTTGTATAGCCGAAGTTGCCTTAGAAGAGGGGTAGTTGGGAGTAGGTTGTAACAAGTGTTCTCTTTGCCGCGCCTTTAAGGGCCAACCACCATGCTTATAGCCGCCATTCCAGCATCTAAGTGTGTGCCATGGGTGGACTATGCATGTACTTTTGTATAGGGGATTGACAATGGCACTGTTGTAATATTGTAGTATTATTTTTCACCTTTTTGATGTTTCTTATTGTCACTCCCCCAAAAGCTTAACGTACTATTTGAGGGGAGGTAGATAGTTGAGTGAACTCATAAGCATGTAAAGGCTTACTCGCCCCTTTGGAGTGCCGCACGGGGCTCCAACGATTATCCCCGTGATAGTTGGTATCGGAGCAGGAGCCCCTCTTAAGCCATTCGACTCGTGACGTGAGTGACAACATGAAGCACAACAAGGACATCGTGGTGGAGGTCGAGCATGGACTCTCCACAGCCCATGAGGCCGATGATGTGCCCGCTGATGACATCGGCAAGGACAAGGAACCGAAGCCCAACAAACGTCAAAAATCTTCCAACAAGCATGCAGTCGTTGAGTTGCGCATGCTACGTTGTGAAGCCACCGTAGGTGAGATGCGAGACTCGATAGATGAGCTGCATCAAAACATGGAAGCCATGGACAACAAACTAGTCGAGATTGAAGGTCGCTTGAGTGGAGTCGTGGATGAGGTCCAAGACATAATCAATGGCACGCTCAAGCAAATTTGCAGCACTACACGCCAACAAGAAGCAAGCTCCTCCAACTCGCAGGTCCAAGACAGGCTTGATAGTTTTCAAGCTCAGCTCGATGAAATGAAAGCGGAGTGGGCCTCAATGAAGTCCGCCGCATGTTCCTCCTCCGATACCCAAGCTCAATTAGAGGAGCTAAAGCAGAATGTGCAATCCTGAAGAGGGCTGTCACTAATCCAGCCAGCACTTCCTTTACACATACTCCCTCCCACATCAAGATTAGGGAGCCAACCCCCTATTCGGGAACCTGCAATGCACGGGAGCTCGACAACTTCCTGTGGCAAATGGAACAATACCTTGCCGCTGCCAATGTGACTGATGAAATGACTCAGGTACGTACTGCTACTATGTATTTGATTGACGTCACTATGTTGTGGTGGCGCAGAAGGTGTGTTGATATAGAACGTGGTACATGTGTTATCTGTACCTGGGCTGACTTTAAAAGAGAGCTGAAGAGACAGTTCTACCCAGAGAATGTGGAATACCTCGCTCGTCGCAAGATGAAGACTCTCAAGCACGGCGACTCACTCCATGACTATGTCAAAGAGATTTCAGCCCTCACATTAGAAGTCACCGATATGTCAGACAAGGATTTATCGTTCAACTTCATGGATGGTCTAAAGCCTTGGGCCGAGCTCGAGCTCCAATGACACAACGTTCAAGACCTTTCATGGATCGTCTAAAGCATTGGGCCGAGCTCGAGCTCTAATGATGCAATGTTCAGGACCTTGCCTCCGCCATGGCCGTGGCCGAACAACTTAGTGAACAGAGATTGTCGGATGACGAAGGAAGCAGACCAGCTAATCCGCGTACCACACATTTGAGTGGGGGAGATAGACAACCCAGTCCTCCGAAAGAGAAGCAGCCCTTCAACCACAAACCAGTTGAGCACCACAAAGGGAAGTTGCCACAAGGAAGTCAAAGATACTACAACAACATATATCAAGGGAGACCAAGCCATCCTCCCATTTGCTACATTTTTGGGGAGGAGCACTTCACCAGGAATTGCCCAAAGCGAGCAAAGCTGAATGCCCTCATTGCCAAGCTAAGTGATGATGAGTAGAGTGATGGGGAACGGAGTACCCAGGCGCTAAGAGTGGGCGCCCTCCAACTTTTCAATGCTATGAAGAAGAAAGAGGCTACCTCTAAACAACCCTCTTCAGTCAAAAGAGGACTGAGGTATGTTGATGTAACCATTGGCGGGAGGCCAACCAGGGCCCTAGTTGACACAGGGGCCACCCACAACTTCATATCCATTGTAGAGGCCAAGAGACTAAACTTAGCCATTTCCAAAGAGCCTGGCTAGTTCAAAGCAGTTAACACATGTGCCAAACCTATTGAAGGCATGGCCCGCCGAGTAAAACTACAACTCGGTACCTGGGATGGAGAGATTGACCTCTCTGTCGTCCACATAGATGATTTCAATATTGTCCTTGGAATGGACTTCATGATACAAGCAAAAGCTGCACCGACGCCTCACCTCGACACCCCGATGATCTTGGATGAGCAG
The DNA here is from genome assembly GCF_056320005.1 of Nelumbo lutea. Classification (NCBI taxonomy): domain Eukaryota; kingdom Viridiplantae; phylum Streptophyta; class Magnoliopsida; order Proteales; family Nelumbonaceae; genus Nelumbo; species Nelumbo lutea. The sequence continues at coordinate 138,860,696 of NC_142684.1, read as the reverse complement.
TCACCTTGCATGGTTAACATGATCGGCACTACCAGCACCAAGAAGAAGCAGGTATCTGCTTTACAACTCCAACACCACCCTCCACCATTGTTGGCAGAGAGATCTACAACCACCACCATTGCAACCAGAAGTGATCGCAGCAACTCCGGGAAGAAGTCAGCGTCAGCGCCAGTGCCAACTTCAGTGCCAGTGCCGCCACAACAACAACAGTGGAAGCCACCGTTGCAGCAGAAGCCGCACACACCCACAACTGGTGGGCCCAACAAAAGACCCAAGGCCGTATCAAACTTTGCCCATGCCTACTACCACAACCATCGGGGAGAGAGAGTGCCACCCGAGCCATTTAGGGACCACATTCACATCATCCCTGAAGATAAATCCCGTAGTAGCCTTGTGAGTCACCCTTGGGGAAAAGTGCATGGGAACCAACACCCTAACAATCCAAAATACCATTTTGACCCAGCCTTGGCCACCAACTTTCCTACCACCATCAGGAACAAGTCAAAATCCTACCTTGAAACAGCCAAGCAGGGACATAACTTAGGGACTAGCCATAGGTTTTCCCACCATCAAGAACATCCACTAGCAATCTACCCAACCTAGTATCAGGGCCTTGGAAGAAACCCGGTTCGTGGAGCAGTCGAAGAACCTTCTTTCACCAACAACAAGTTCAAGCCTCAAACAGAAGATAGTCTTCGAGGACGAAGACTGAATTGAGTGGGGGAGACTGTAACAAGTGTTCTCTTCGTCGCACCTTCAAGTGCCAACCACCATGCCTACAGCCGCCACTCTAGCGTCCAAGTGTGTGCCATGGGTGGACTACGCATGTACTTTTGTATGGGGGATTGACAATGGCACTATTGTAATATTGTAGAGTTCTTTTTCACCTTTTTGATGTTTCTTATTGTCACTCCCCCAAAAGCTTAACGTACTCTTTGAGGGGAGGTAGGTAGTCGAGTGAGCTCATAAGCGTGTAAAGGCTTACTCGCCCCTTTCGAATGCCGCACGGGGCCCCAACGATTATCCCTGTGACAATGTGGCAGTGGTTGGCAGTGGTTAATGATGGATGGTCAGGATGCACCCGGCCAATGTCACGTGTCAGGATCGATAAGATGGCTAGGTTGGGTGCATCCGGCTGATGCCATGTGTCAAGATCCGCAGGTAAGCCAGATACCCCTACATCAATAATATATATTTAAAACTTATATTATCTTTCTTGATTAGATTAAGTAATTTAATGGTAAAGTGAGACCCAGACTTTTGTAACCATGAGTGCTTGACTTCAAATCTTCACATCCTTAAAAATATTTTAGGGTTTATTCATGATATTTTATTTTTTTACTTGCTTATTATTTATATACAACAGGAAATTAGATGTAGATTCTAGATCCAATCCACCAATCGGATTTATCTCATCCTCAAATATAAAAGAAGGATTTTACATTTTCATGTGTGAAGATAATTTGAATTCTGAAAATCAAACCTACTATAGGTTTTGAGGAGGATACGTTTTGGGTGGTCTAAGTCTAGGGAGTGAGTAGGATATAGAATTTATAATTTATAAAAGCCTCCCCATTGCCATCCCTACTCCACACATTGTGGCCTAGACAATAGATAAAAGATTCTAACAAACAAAAAACAAGAAACCAGAGACTCATAGACTCGCTTCATAAACTATCGATGTAGGCTCTATACTATATAATATTCCGAGATGAGGTGAGTAGCAGGGACCAAGTGCATAGTAGTCAGCAAAATGCGGTCCATGCCCATGATAACAACTGCTACTTCTTTCTCATTTCTCTCTTCATCCTTAAACCTACTTTTCATTTTATATTTTTGTCTTGAAAATTGCCACATGACCTGCGCTAAATAATGAGGACTGAGGAACCAAGTTTGTAAAATTTAGGTTTTCTATTTGTGTTCAAAACATTTCAAAAATCTTGCGTCTTTGAAATTAAACGATGTTAATGAAAACTTGTCTAAATATGTGATTAAAGACTTAAAGCTACAGAGCCATCCTGTTATATCAGAATGCAACGATTTCATTTTGATTTCGCAAACAACTTTTAGGGTAGACGCAAGGTTTAAAATATTGATATATCCGATATGCTGGTAGAGGTGTATCGGTAGTTTTTTTAGGTTTTACTTTTTTTAAACCGATTCAGAGGGATCAGTTTAAGGCTCAACTACCCTCTGAACCAGTGGCTGATACATATCGAGGAGAAAAACTTTGATTGTTGAGTTAATCTTGAATCTCTTGCTTGATGATGGTGCTTGCACATGAACCGGAGTTAAGTGGTCATAAAGTGTTTGTTTATACTGTCCAATAGGCCCCAAGAATACAACTTGTATCCTGCTGTAACAATTAAAAGCTTAAAACAGTTGCAATCAGTGTTAGATTTTGGGACAGCGTATAGACAACTCTGCTCACATACTAAGTAGGGCAGGATCAGTGGTTGATTCTTGTTCTTGGTCCATTATTTGGAGAATTGGAAAAGACTGTTTGGTCTTGGAACACCTCCACCAAACGACCAGGATAAACATCCAACAGCATGAATGCCACTTTGATTATCTGGGTTAGGTGGGTCTAGGCACACTGTTTGGGTGGCCCAAATTAATAAATGGATAGGGCCATAATGGGCATTCACTTACAGCCTGTAGGTGGAATTTTATAGCTTGTCAAATCTATTTGGATGGCCTAAAACCCGTTTGGTTATTTCTAAAAAAAAAACTTGGTTATTGGGATGGAATAAAAACCTTGTACGCATTACACATCTAAGTATAATTATGAGATTTGTAAAGGGGGACTATTTAAGAATACAATCGTTTTACTCCAAGAAGTGTTGGGCCCAGGTGGACTTAATATATCCAACTTGATACTTAATTGAATAAAGATAAGGCCCCCTTTCATCCCAACCCAAAGTAATGTGATGGGGCCCAAGTCTTATCAACACCAGCTAGAATCTATAAAGGGTGTGTGAATTTTGTTAATTTGTGATGGGCTGGAAACCTCCATTAATTCTTGAAACATATAACAAAAGTTTGTGATGGCCTCCTCCTTCCATTGACAGTAGAGCGTCCTTCAAAGTACAACAAAGCAGATCTGCTTTGGGATGTTCAATCCCCAATTCATGAGCCTCACTTAGAACACAAGTATCATCCATCTCAGAGATATCAAAATGGGTTTTGTCCATGTACTCAGTTGCATCCCGCAATGCTGTTACAGACTTACAAAAGGCGAGGATATACGGCACTGGCATACCAATAATGGGGATACGGTGAATTAATGATTGCATCTTGTAATTCATGTATGTCAATCGATTATGTCTTTATAAAGAAAAAAGGGGAATCCTTCATCCTTGCTTGCACCCATACAAAAGGGCTACAGGTTTAGGGTCAAGTACTCAAGTTGGGTGAGGTTTTTTCTTTTTCTTGTTATCACTTGGCCTATACAGAGTTAGAGACTATAGAGTTCAGTGAATTAATCCTAGTAATTATGTATTGTAAATACATAATTTATTTTATATATACATAAGACCACATATATTATGAAAGGTTAGGAAGGCTTGAGTTGAGTAGTGATGCCGCTACCACGACCCCCAATCCAAGCCTAAGCTAAGATCCTCTCTACTTTTCAGGCCAGGTAGCTCTTTGACTGGGCCAATCCTAGTTTATTCCCTAGTTGGAGAGTTTTTGCGATTCATAATGGTTCTATTGGCTTCTCTCATTTGCTTTTAGAGTGAGAGTCTGGCCTGGTGGGCTTAGTTTTGTGTTCAGGCTAGGGCTGTTCATAAGAATGCCCAACCCGACCAAACCGACCAACTCGAACCGACTCAACCCGAGTTGGCCGGGTTTTCATTAGTACCGATCGGTTTTGGGTTGGGCAAATGTATAAATCGATATATCGGGTCGGTTTTAGTTTTCTTGTGTGAAAACCGAAACCAACCTGACCTGAACCGAACTAGTAGGAACTAGTCTTCTACTAGTGTCGGTAGTTCCTAGTTTGAGTAGTTTCCTACTTAACTATAACTAGTCTTCTACTAGAACTAGAAGGCCTATTAGGCAATTACAATTAGAATAGGCAATCTATCCTAGTTTCTAACTTTCTATAATCTTTTTACACCAAATAGGCAACCCATTAGGCAATTACAATTAGAATTCAATTAGGTGTCCTTTTGTACAGGAGCAAAACCAAAACCGACCGAAACCGACCCAACCTGACTCAAGCCAACCAGATCGGTTTGGCCTATCAGTGGGTCGGTTTCGGTTTCCACCTTAGGTAACTTGACCAGGTCGGGTCGGTTAGGAAAACCCCAATAAACCAACCCAACCCGACCCGTGAACACCCCTAGTTCAAGCTGGGGTCTGCACCAGGCCTTCAAAATATCAAGGCCAGACTTGTGCCTAATACTTCACACACAATTCACACACATATGTATGTACATATGTAGAGCCGGGCTCAAACCCAGACTATGGTCTTGATCATAGATGCTAAGTCTAGTCTGGGCCTAGCCTGGGCCAGTCCATGATCACCCCTAAAACTCATTGTCTGTTGAAGTATGCAATCCTCATTCACCATTCTCTGGCTAGCGGTGGAAATTGGGTGGGTTGGGTTGAACTTCAACCCAATTCATCTAATCCGCCAACCCATTAATGACCTAGTTATATAAAATTAAATGGGTTGGGTTCAACCCAAACCCGCTTTGGCCCAATTCAACCCGCCCAAACCCATTAATGTTATATTTATGTACTTAAAACAAAAAACTAACTCCTACTTGGCAAATAAGTTGGCCATAACTTGGTGGTAATAGTAGTTGTTATTTACACAAGTGGTGAAGGTTCAAATCACATTACATGCATGCTACTTTTACACAAGTGGCAAAGCCATTTGAATATGTTCGTGTTTCAGGTTTGATCGAACCACTTAGGTCCATACTGGTTCACATTAAGAGTGCTTGAACTGTTTGGATTCGGATCAATCTGGTTGAACCAGATCGGTTAGGTTCAACCAATGGCGGATTGACTTGGACTAACCCATATCAGATTTGTGCATTGGTTTGGGACTGAACCGATTGGCCCGAAGTGGGTCAAGGGAAGTAAATCGGACCGGTCCGGATTTGGGTTGGGTTGTACAGATAAGAGTTATATCGGATGATCCAAATTGGGTCAAAGCAAGCAGGGTCGGGTTTTGGGTCATACTGGACCAAGGTTCGGGCCGAACCATCCCGTTCGGTTTCATTTCGGGTTCAGGGCGGTCCAGATCGCCTTGCCCTAGGTCAGGTTGGATTTGGATTGGGTTGACCAACCCAACTGAACCGAACCGAGGTGATTGGATCTGTTCATATTTAGACCAAGTTGAGCTGGTTCGGACTCGATTCAAGTTGATTTGGATTTATGTCGATTTGGGTGAAGTGTGTTGGTTCGAAACAAAACTAATTTTAGTCAATAATTAATAGAAAATTAATGCATTAATTATAAATTATTTAATTTAAATGAAGAAAATTAAAAAAATGGCTAACAAATTAATACCTATATTTTTAGTGGTTAACCTAATGGTTATCCACAACCCAACCCATTTAAATTGACCCAATGGGTGATATTATCACCCCTAGTTCTGGCCCAAAAAGTTGCTACATTGAGTTAGGCAAGGTCATGTTTAGTTTGCTAATATTGACCTCAAAAAATATCCCATGACACAAAAAATGAGGTAACCTGTATAAAGATAATCATGTTTCATGTTGTTCATTTTCATTCTTCAAAAATATTTTATGCCTGTGATGACGAACTATTGGTCTAGGTCTTCAAACCATTGATATAGATTTTTAGTGGCATAATGGTTGTCAATCAACTATCGTAAAAACATTTGCCAATGGAAATGAGTAACATGGGGTACAATTATATACTGTTTTATTATATTTTATGACATTTTAGTATATTATCTTCATTGAACATTATATTATCTTCATTGAACATTATATATAGTGGAAACAATTTGATGAAATTGTTAGACATTTTGTATTTATTCGTGTTATTATATTTTTAATTGTGCAATCTTTTAATTCCATTTCTATTTATAAGTTCCAAGCTCTTTTCTTCATTTGCACAACTCTCTACTGAATTCAGCAATTAATTTTAAATAAGTTCTAATTACTTCCTTTATTTTTTTAATATTTTCTCTATACAATCAAATGCAAAAGCTTTTCTAGTTTTTTGTGTTTTTGTTTCATATTTGTGTTATTATATAGGGCCCACATGGTTGATTTGTATGTCATTGGTGTTGGTTTTGCATGTTTCCACTATATATCTACTAAAGAGCATTGTATGAATACCTATATTATTCTTTTAGTTGATGAAAAAAGAAATAAAATTGAACTTGAAGCTGCGTTTGGAAGCGATGTAAATGCTGAACCAGTGTAATATTACACTCCGGTCCAACCTTATAACTGTTTGGATGAAATTTAAAACACCAATGAAGATTGGTGTAAAACGTCCCTTTTGAAAGACTTTTACATTGATAATCGATGTGAAAAATACACCCAAAAAATTGAAGTAAAATATCTTCATTTCTCCACCAAAGTAAAAGTACTCCTGCATGTAACATCTCTCTCTTCTCCATCTTCTTCCTACTCTGTCTCAACCTCGTGGCGGTGTCTCTTCACTGGTGCTGCTTCTTCTCTGTCTGGCCATCCGAAGTCATATCTCTAAGGTGCTGGTCAAACGAAATGCTACTCACGTACTGATGGACTCAAGGTTCTATAGCAAGGCTTTGGTTCAAGAGGAAATTTGGAGATTTTGAGTTGGGCGGCATTCCTCAAGCACATAAAGACTACCGGATTATAATTGGGGGTTTAGGTTTTGGGTTATTTTTATGGAGATCTTATAAACCTTTTTCTCAACTCCGCCATGAGAAAGCAAGCCGACCCAAATACATAAAAAATAAAAAAAGATAGATGATTATATATAGAAATCAAAATGTTGTAGAACAGCGGCACTAGCAAAGGTGGTTGATATTTGTCTTGTGCATTGACAACGGTGATCAAATTGATGGTTCAAGCAGCATTTCACTTGGGTGTTATTGTGCGAAATTGCCATAGACAAACTGTTAAAACCTCAAATGTGGAGCTAGCGTTAATGAGATGTGGAGGTAGGTGCTTGTGTAGGGCTGATATTTCTCTTGGGCTGGAAAGGAATGATCGTCAAACCATTTCTTCATTATCATTTCCTTCCTTATACCGAAAATGCAAGCATGACACTCCCAGCAAAACACGATCAAGTAGTGGTTCCCTTTGCCACAAAGGTTGAACAGATGGGGCCTTTGAATCTCGTGCCATCTTGCCAACAGCCTTCAAGCTTTGTACTAAGTGGTTTGCAAAAAGAGGGATGGAGATTTACATCGGTGGGTATTCTCCAACGTGAGCAAAAGGGCAATGTTAATTTTACATCGATTGTCCAAACGCATATGAGTGTAAATGGATGTAAAAGCCGGTTTGCTTTTTACATTGACAAATTCGACCATTCTTAAACTCTATTGGTATGGTTTTGTATTTACACCGCAAACAAATACAGCCTTATAATCAAATGGTTCAAAATTTATTCTCATTGTTGTCACATAAAGAATTCTTTTTTTTTTTTTCAAAAAACAAATATTTGGATCATAGCAACATTTTCTCATTCTACCTATTTCTACCCATTTTTGTCCATTATATCATTTTATTATTAGAAAGAATGAGCAAGAGTGAAAGTTGCACCAAACATGACCTAATTAACCATTATCTCTTCACGCCTTCCTTTTTATCTCTTGTTGTTCACTCTCGTTTAGAAAGCAGTTGTGTTCTGGTTCCTCAGGTCTACTTTACTAGTACACGTCTGCATGGAATATATGGGCTAATGAGATGTAGAGAACGTGGAGCCCTTAGTCACATAGAATGGGCTAATGATGAACATCCACATCTTGGGGCAGATCACAGATGTGGGGTCTTCCCTACAACGAGGTTTATAAAGATATGTTCCTTAGGCTCATTTTGGAAGCAGTATAAATGCAAATATGTACAATGTAAATAATAATACATACAAAATAATACAAAATATAAGGTTTTACACTACATATTTGCATTTGTACTCCTTCCAAACTCAGCCTTAGTTCCGTTTGGAAGGGGTGCAAATTCCGGTTCAGCACAAATATGCACCCCATGTCAGATTTGTGAGTATTTAGAAACATTGTAAAAAAAAATTCTAAAAGAAAAGTAAAATTACTAACATGTTAGAGTTTACATCAATTTTGGGGTAAAAAACTATTTCAATTTTTTTGAAGTAAAAATTATGCTCGAAGTCCATCTATTTTGGGGAGACAGTCCAAGGGTTTACCCTCATCCACCAGAAAGCGCATCAGTCTACTGAAGAGTAACGACTATTTTCCCGTTCTTAGTCTAAGGCCCTGTTCGCTTTTCAGTAAGTTACTTACCTGGGTAAATGCAGTTATCTAGGTAAGTTTTTCTTGGGAAACACTTACCTAGGTAAGTGCATTTACCATGTTCTTTTATTTCTCATGTAAATAAGGCAATGGCAATTTTAGCCATAAAAATCCATTATTAAAAAGGGCATTTTTGTCTCGTTCAAGTGTTGACAACTTTCCCCTAGGGGAAAGTTATTTACTCACCTAAGAGATGCATATTTCCCTGGTCCCCACATAAATTTGAAAAAAAAAGCATGGGATTCCTAGTCAATGGGAACTAAAATCCCCTTGACCAACTTCCCCCCCCTCTCAAAATCCGAAAAAAGAGCGCCTCCTAAGTGTCGCAACATCTAAGATCTAAGCACCAAGTTGATGGCCACTTCTAGACAATAGAGAGCGTTCGAGTGCCTGAGATCTGAGTGCCCATCATTGGAGATTTGAGAGCTAAGAAAAAGAGATCTGAACATCAAGTCATCAGTGAGGTTTCTTGAACCTCACTGATCTAGTTTTCCATTCGCAAAATACATGCTGATCTAGTTTTTTTTTGTTACTTTTGTAGTTTTCCTCTTGTTCAAAGTTTCAGAACCTCGCTCATTCTCAGATCCCCTTCATCTTATGCATGACCTTGGACTACTTGAAATTAAGATCATTTCCAAATATCTTTTCTATTTTCATTTTCTCAATACCATCTGTATTGTTTTATAGATTTGAAAACATTTTCCCTGTATCTTGTAGTTTAACATATCTCTGTATCTGATTTTTTTAGAGATCCATCTGTTTTTTTCACCATTTCCCTAAATCATGTAGTTGTATAATCTGTAAAATATTTCAACATTTCATTTTTTATAGATCTGTTCAACTACAATAGATCTTGTAGTTTTATAGAACTACAAAATCTGTTCACAAATGATCCCCAGTTGATGAGATATATAATTTGGTTCATGAACCCAAGAATGCCAAGGATAAAAATATCCATATTTATCCATACTGGTGTGCCTAGATACACATGAATATATTGATATCAATGCACACTAATACCCACTTTTGAATACCAACTTATTGATATTTAATCCTTGGTTGAGATGATTGATGAACGGATTATCTCTTTTCTTCTGTTGATGAACAACTTATTGGTATCAATGCACACCAGCCCGTTGAATGGTTACCAAGCTTAAACTTTTAAATATCTTGACTTTTCCCCTATCATAACGAAATTGATGAACTAGACAAATCAAACTCAATGAACTAAAAGACAGAATACTTATAAGGTTGCATTTAGAATTCTTTATTTTAATGACTTATCTCTTTTTTGCTATTATAATGCCCATAAAAAAACTGAATTTTTAAGTGTAAAAAGGAGATAAGTCCTTAAAAAAAGGAATGCCAAATGCAACCTAATTATGTTAGCCCTGGAATAAAACATGAGCATTTTCAACATGCCAATCCTACAAAAGATGTATATATATCACTACCGGGGACTTGTGCATCGCACGGTTTTAATTTGTTAAGTGAAAGCTAAATAATAGAATACATAAGAGTATATAATTATTTTATATTTTAACTTTTTAATAACCAATCTGATCGAAATCAGTTGGTTTTCTAGTATTTCTGATTGGTTTTGGTTCAACAAATTTCCAACCCGAACAAGTTAGGTTAGTTTCGATTTGACTATTTGTAAATCGAGCCCAGATCTCCTACACAATCAACTTGCACATTTTTCCTGCACATCTTGTCATAATGCGCAACATCAACATTGAACAATTTAACTCTCACATGTGCCAACTAGTTAACGGATGATAAAAAGGACCTTTCTTCTTCAATGAAGGTTTCATGCTCCTCCATTTCTTTTCAAGAAGGGAAATCTATGGATAGGTTTCTGAGGTAGTATTTTCTGTTTAATTTGCTATGAGAAGACTTTTACAAAGAGGACAAATTATGGCAGATGCAATAGCCCAGAGAATACTCAAAAGCCAGAAAGTTGAAACACATTATGGGAGGCTTCGTTGGTCAAGCTTTTCTTTGTCTCCCAAGTTGTGATGTCGAAGGAAGTAATGAACAACAACGACGTTGTATGAAGACATGGAGATTGAACACATGGAGTGAAATGAAGAGTTTCAGGCTTTCAGGTGTTCACGTACCCATGCCCGTGTGGAGATTTGTTTCAGATCATGGAAGAGGAACTGTGACTCGACGGCTGGGTAATTTTCCTCAGTTGTAGATAGAATAAAGAAAGGAAATATGAAAATAAAATCTTATCATTTTCCCTTTGTTGCATATTTCTGATTTCTACTACAGAGCTATAAATATTCAAAATATCAACAACCCACACTCTATACACTAATGCTCACTTGTGAATTGGCATCAATTCACTTGTGAATTGACTTGTGAATTGGCACTTACCCCAACAGTACTTTAGGCCTACAAATTCTGACCCTGGACTGAACCGTCATTCTCCCTTATTTCTATTGCTTTTTTTGGGCTTTCAAGCATATCTATATTCTAAGTATATGCCCTTTTCTCTTTAAATCGTCAATTATTATACGTTTGGGGAATTTAAAAACCCCTTACGTAAAATCTCTAACCTTTTGGAACACTCATTCCTTTCTCTCTCTCTCTACATTAATTTGATAATTTTGCAGGACAATGACGAGGATATATAGTATAGTTCTTTTTTTAATATTTAGATGATATAGACAAATGTTGAAAATACGGTGCTTTATTTTTTATTCTGAGTATATTCCAACCTATTGATCCCTACTCTATATAAATCCGATACATATTCTCGTAGGGATAAGGAGTTGTAATATTAGAAGGCAAACTACAGTTTTCCTCCTAGGGATAAGGAGTACTCCATCATATATAGCTAGCTCCCTCCTTCAATGCTGCTGGAGGGTTTGGAGCTTCTTACTTTTGGGACAATCAAAAGTCTAAAGCGTGGAAAAGTAGAAAACATGAAACTTGCACTCAAGACACGATAGATATCTCTCATCATCTTGTGTATATATAGGTTGATGGTTCTATTGATTATTAAACAGAAAAAAAAAAAAAAAAAAAAGCAAGCCAAGCTGTACCTTTGGAAGTCAAGAATGGGTCGGTTCGGGGTACTTCCGGCAATGTCATCTGGACTTACATTTGTCTTGTTAGTGGGTTTTGGGTACATACCGGTGCCCGGAGCTCTGGCGTGGAGCAAAGAAGGGCATATGCTGACATGCCGGATTGCGCAGGTAATTCAATTACATTTGTCCTGTACGTTTTTTTCTTTTTGATTTTAATTTATATTTGGCCCATAATTTGCCACCTGGAAAATTTAGAGGGTCTGGACCCACTTATAGGGTGGATCTCATTTGCCAAAGTGTCTGCAAAGAATATGATACATCATTTTATTCATTAGCTCTGCACTCTGCTGAGAGTTTCAAAAAAGACTCTTTCTCCGTCTGTATTGGTGTTGAGAATTGCACAAAAAACACGCACTTGTGATCATCATGTTTAAAGCGATCTTTCTTCCTTTCTTTCTTCTCAATGAAATCTGAGCAGAGTTTGAATTGTAAACATTATCTGTTGTATTGATGGTAGCATATATAGGCAAGAGATCATCGTCGCTACTTTCCCGCAAAAATGCTGAATGGTTGGGCTTCTGTTTGGATAACCAAATATTTCTGTTTTCATTTTCTGCAGAAATGTGTATTAGGGGTTGTTGACCAGTATGTATGATTTTGGTTTTCTTAAACAACATAAGAAACGAGTTTTTCAGTACCCTTAATCAGCTAAACAATGAGTATGTCATCCTGATCAAGCATGCAGAAAATTTCTTCTATAATTTTTTTTTATTAGATGGCTAAAACGTACAAGTATAAGAAGTCTGCAAGTATGAGATGGTTGTGTTAAGTTGGTAGTTGGCATTGAGACTCTTACCAAATTCTCATGGTTATGTAGGGGGTGTAAATGGTATTCAAATGTCTGATTCTTCATTGTTAGCAAAAGCGACAACTGGACACCTTAGCTTTCAGTGGACTGTAGAACCAATGATAAGGTTTCACATCAGTATTTAAATAAATAGGGCCTGCATTTTTACAGTGGGGCCTATGAATTTATTACTAGCCTGGAATCTCATCATTGATTCCACAGCCCGCTGAACAGTTAGTGTTCAACTAATCCAAATTTACCCTTTTGATGTATCTGTAATTAATGTTGCAAAAAAGGGGAGATTGATGGCTTATAGCTTAAAACATGTTACTTATTTGGTTAAATTTATGCCTTTGAGTTCACATCAACTTAGGGATGAGAAGGATAGGAATAAGATAATTCAGGTATAGAGACTGCTTTGGCAAGTGGCAAGGATGGAAATAAGATAATTCAGATACCCGAACCGATCAGGGATAAAGATGGGGATTAGGAGTGAAGCCCCCCCCCCCCCCCCTCTCCCCCTTGGACCCAACTCCAACATATGTTCTTAAATAGGTTTATGTTCATTTCAAACTAAGTGCTAAACTAATTTAGATGAATGATTTTTTTCAAGTAAATCTTCTTTTGAAGCAAACCTTTAATTTAAAACAAAAAAGAATTTAGGGTCCATTTGATTTGTGGATAGGATCAAAATCGGAATCGGAATCGGAATCCCTAAGAAGTGGAATCAGAATCACCTATTCTTGATGCCTATTTGGTTTAGTCAGGATTGGATTTTAATTGCTGTTGTTTAATTCATTTGGAGTTGAAATTGGAATCAACTGAAAATTTTCAATTTTATATTAGTATATTTATTATTTTATTATTATATTTATTATTTTATTAATACTTTGTTATTACTATTATTATTATTATTATTTATTATTTATTAATATTCTATAATATTATTTTATTATTTAATAATTAATATGTTAGTATTTTATTATTACGTTAATTATATTATATTAATATTTTATTATAGTACTGTCATTTATTATTTTATAATTATTGATATTGTCTTATTATTAATTTAATCTTATTTTATTAATATTAGGGTTTGGGGGAGTTTTTGTCATGAGTTCTTTACTTCTAGGACTATGGAATGGGAATCCCATCTTGTCAAAAATGGGAATAAGAACCTCATTCTTGCCAAAGAAACTGATTGGCCATCTCCATTCCAATTCCAGAAACCTATTCTAGGGACCCAAACGTAGCCTTAAGGATTAGATCCTCAATAGGAAATCCGTCTCCATTGGGGGGTTCATTTTTCTCCCCAATGGGGATCGGGATTGAAAATGGAAATTACTTGGAAATCGGGTCGGGGATGGAAAGTATGATCCCCACCCTGTACCCGACTCATTGTCGTTTCGTTCCTACTACATGAGCTGCAAATCATCTCCGGCTGGTTGTAAGCGAGACCACCTGGGATTGAATCCTACATTCATAGATTCTCGATGGCTGCGTAAGCAATGATAACGAACGCCCCATGGCGCCAAGTGAAAGATTGAATAGCATAGCATAGGGTTTTATCTTTCATGGCTGGGAGTTGGGTGTTAGAGCCCGCTACACAGCCATGGCGTGCAGCTAATCCAGCGGGGTCTAGTCTATTACTCTATTATTCAGTTTCCATCTATCATCATCAGTTCAGCAATCCGCAGCAGCTCTTGATTCTTGAATATACCATTAACTAACAATAGCGGTTGGCTTGGGCGTAAAGGATCTTCTAGAGGCTGAAGCAGCACATGCCGTCGAAAATTTGCTACCTGATTATGCCAATGGCGACTTGTCATCCCTTTGTACGTGGCCCGATCAAATCCGCCACTGGTACAGGTATCGCTGGACAAGTCCTCTTCATTTCATTGATACGCCAGACCACGCTTGTTCCTTCGATTATTTAAGTGTGTGATACAACTATAATGCTCTTTCTTCTTTTTCTTCTTCTTCTTCTTCTTTCTGCGTGCAAATTAATGCAGTAATGACGTATTACACATGGACAGGGGATTGTCACGACCAACATGGAGTGAAGGGAATGTGTGTCGCAGGCGCTGTTCAAAACTTCACCACTCAGCTCCTGCAATTTCGGCACGGATCCTCAGATCGTCGATGTAAGGAAGCCAGACCTCCTGGGAGCTCTTCAGTCTTCTGTATGTCTGGGTAAATTTGTTTGTTTCTCTGATTTCGAGCTGGGTGTTTTTCTTTTTCTTCCCTTCTCTCTTGCAGATAATATGACTGAAGCCCTGTTGTTCTTATCACACTTCATGGGAGATATCCATTAGGTATGGTGGTCAACTGGTCATCTTCAGATGTTTCTTGTTATTTTGGCTGTCTGATTTGCAACATCAATCTAACTTGTCGGTTTTCAGCCAATGCATGTAGGATTCACAAGTGATGAAGGCGGGAATACTATACAGTTACACTGGTTTAGGCATAAATCTAATCTGCATCATGTAAGTTACCTAGAACCATGTTCCTTTATTTGCTTGATAATTAAGGATAATGTATGACCTCTTGATTCCTCTTGTGCTTTGTAACTTCGCATTTTAAAATTTAAATATGCACACAATCGATCATGGGCAAGCGCTACAAGCAGAAATTAATTCACTTCTCAATCAATTCACAATTCAAAGGAGGTATTTCAAACCTCAAAACCATGTTCTGAAGCAAAATTCTAAAATTGGGAAATTTTAGCCATTAAAATTCTTGTAATTTCAGTATTTTCTACAAAATTTGATTGTTGTATTAGTAGTTTCAGTATTTTTATAATATTTTTAATTTTAATTTATATAATTTAAATAATATTTTCAAATTTTGACTAAACTAAATCCACCCAATATATATTTTTCATATATAATGTCAATTTCCCGTATGGGAACCCAAATTTTGAGAAATTTCACTGTCGTTTAGAAGTATTATTCATTCATATGCCTCCAGATTGTAACTAATGTGATCTTCCTGTGTGCAGGTCTGGGACAGGGAGATAATTCTGACTGCTCTCAAGGACTTCTATGACAAGGACATGGACCTCTTCTTAGAAGACATACAGAAGAACTTCACTAATGTAAGAGAAACTCAATGTCTTCCTTAAAACTTGAAATGCTTGTTTTTTGTTTCTTTGTTTCTGTCTTTCTATTTTGTTTCAGTTATCACAAGATAAAAAGCAAGTGATGTTTATAGTGTTTCTGTTGATACTACAAAGGGAATCTGATCAGATGATATTACGTCTTGGGAAGACTGTGATGACCTCTTCTCCTGTACAAAGAAGTGAGTGTAGTCATTCAAATAACCATTAGATGCTATGTTAAGATCTCTGTTCTGAAATTAAGACACCAAGTAATTGAGGTTCTCATTATCAGTATTCTTCACATACACATGCAGATATGCTACAGAAAGCATAAACTTGGCTTGCAAATGGGGCTATGAGGGCATCACGCCGGGTGAAACTCTAGCAGGTATGTCCATAATCCTAACCATAAAATCCTCTAAGATGTATGGTTTCTGGAACCTGGATTGCTTTTGGGTAAATAAAAGCGTTCCCTCTGTGTATTTTGCAGATGATTATTTTAATTCAAGGCTGCCAATTGTCACCAAAAGGATTGCACAGGGTGGAGTGAGATTAGCCATGATTCTGAACCAAGTCTTTGGTCACCATGATCACAATATCCCAGCTCCAACTTGAACAGCATTGTTGTCTGCATGTCATAAACTTACCTGGTTTTTTTTAGACTCAATGAACTCAGTAATCGCTAATTGTTTGAATCCTGTCTAAACACCTATTACTGATTGACAACCTGATCTACATCTGTACCATAGAATATATGTTTTAACAATAAATGGAATGAATTCATTGAAGTGTGCCTAAATCGGTGTACATGACAACATTGAATTAATAGATTGAAGAAATTAAACTGTGTGATGGAAAGACCATTATAAGCATTCCTTCATGGCACAAACTTGGAACCAAATTAGCAATATCTAATTACAAGCAGCCAAAGTTGAAAAGAAAAGGCAATCATAAGGTTGTTCCTAAGCTCTTCTATACCATAATTTATATTCCATAAAGTGTAATTACAATGGATTCGTTGTATACAGCAGCTTTCTCTTGCAATAAACGATGCACAACCTAGTCAAAGAGACAGGATTTCTTGTTTGGGGGAAACACTAAGAGGGGGGGGGGGGGGGGGGGGTTAAGTATTTTACAGTTTGAAAATGCACAAAGCATAAAGCATAAAAATAAGTCAGTCCTCACCCAGATTGTTTCCGACCCCTCCCACCTCCAAAACAACCTCCACCACACGGTATGATTTTCTCCTACAATTGGAAGTTGATATGTGATTAAATTGCACTGGAGATGTAAAGTTGCCCTGAATAACAGCAGGTCCATAACCTCGTTCAGTACGTGAGTTATTGGACAAGCCTCCTTGTTCGCTCATATTTATATATGGTTGTAAATGCTGGTTCTGTAATCCTATTCCAAATGGTGCCTGGCTAAATCCATTCTGGCATATGACCCCTGGCCAAGGTGCTAATGTGGGACCTGCAAAGGAATTTGAAGGACCAGAGGGCATGGATACATTAGGTAATAGCATCTGATTAGGATCAAACTGCCGCTGAACTGGTATTCCATTTGGGAAACTCGTAAGCATCTGATGTTGATGATGGCATGGCATCCCATTTGGCCAAAGCCCATTGGAAGGTTCCAACAACTGCTGAGGTGTACAAGCTGCCTGCAACAACTGTGGCACAGGAGGAACAATAACGGGCAAACTAGCATTGTCTGGTGCTGTACCAGGCAAGCAAGCACAACTATCACAACCAAATTGTGCTGCAAGAGGTGGTGTACGGAACTGATTTGGAATTTGTGATGGCTGACCTACAGATAGTACTGGAGAAACTGGAAGCTTGTTGCTCTTCCAGGCCCTGTCCTTGTGTTGAGATTTCTTCTTATCAGCAAAATCAAAGTTTCTGCATTTCTGATCATCTGCACTCCACTTTGCCATCCTTTGCATTCTATTGCACTCAGCCTCCTTTGATCATCAGAGAACTCGGCTTCATCAGACTTCATTATTCTCGCCAAATGTATCATAACCTTTCTTGTACAGATTTTTTTCATTGAGAACATGGTTGGCAAACTCCTCAACAGATGATACAGGGGTGCCTTGACTAATTCCATGTGGGACCTCCTTGTCTAAATTGTATCGTACAACATAGTAAGGGTTCTTGACAGGTCCAAATATTTCATCTGCCAGTCCTAATGGCAATCGAGTTTCAGTAATCCAGAGAATGGAGCCTTCATTAAGAGGGCTGTTCTTTTCAGTCCCTTCAACAACGACTTTGGCACCAATAATCTGAAAAGGTGTAAAACCATCAATGAATTGGGAGAAGTGAACTGGTATGGAACAATAGAAAGATGATTTTGGTCAAACCTGAAAAATAATCATTACTTTGAACTGATTATTATAAATGCATTGTTTAGATATGAAGGATCATCAGACTGATGACTGGAAAAAAAAATCATCTGACTGATGATTTTCATTTCCCTTTCCCCCTTCAAGGGGGGCAAATATATTGTAAGTTGAATGGACTACCTGCTGGATTTCATTACCACGCAGGTCAATAAGCATGAAGACTTCTTGTATGGCCCATACAACATTATAAGCGTGTGAGGCCATGACTATAACATTTTTCTCAATCAAGAAAGTGTTCCTAGGTTATATGAATTTACTGATAAAATAATTCCAACAGGCAGGATCTGATTATGTGGTTGCAAGGCAACATCCACTGGAGGAACTTCAGGGAGTTTCTGCAAAATATTTTGTTAAGAATCCCGTAAGTATTGATTGACTAGCAATATGCCAAAGAAAATAAATCAATATTAATAATTCACTTTTGTTTCCAAGGTCCTAACACGTTCTTCATTTGTATCTAGCTATGCATCTGAAGCATTAACTAGCATCACAGTTACCAAATGGCTAATCTTAATACAGAAATGAAATATGCTATATATATATTTTATTGATCAGCAACACAGAAAAATTTTGTGTACTTTGTACCCCTTGCTTGGCTAAGCTATCTGCCAAGCTATTAGCAGTCCTCACCCATTTTACTTGGATTAACATGTCCTATGACAGCCATTTGAACTTTCTGAATTCATTCAGCCAACTAATACCCAGTTCTTTTGCCTTCTCAACCCCAAAAACTGCAGCCAAAAACTCTGATCTCGCCACATCACCCTGCTCCACAGGGCCAGAGTATAAAGCAATCATGTTCCCCTCTTCATCCCTAATGACTCCCACAATACCTGAGGGGCCTGGGTTACCCAAACAGCTCCCATCAAAATTCAGTTTCTCCCAACCATTTATCGGAGGACCCCAAACCTCAGCAGATCTTTGTTTTGTAGTTGAGGATGCAGCGATGGTACCCCAAGCTCTGAAGAAATCTTCAATCTTGAATTCCGAAAACAGCCTATATAAAGAAACGAAATTAAGGAAATGCATGTTGAAAATGATCAGAAAGAGACATGCATCATCCATAAAGGTTTAAGTAATAGAAATTGTGCTGTTTCTTCTCTATTTTTGGTACATATAGATCATTCTTTCTGATGTAATTGTATTATATATATACAGCTCTTTGGTTTTTTAGTGTTAAGCTGTTACCTCCATAACCACAATCTAAGAGTCATCCAGTAAGAAAATTCAAGATATACATTCTTTTTTGATCAATGATGTATATCATGATCTCTAAAGAATTATTTTCTTTTTCATCTTAAGAATAACTTCTCTCAAAATTATCATGCTTTGAGCTTTCAGGTTCCGAAGAGTTTTAGTATCCAAGTCAAGCAAGATATTAATAGCATCAGTCTATATGAGCAACTCAGAAAAGCCATTATACCTAGGTACATATTGAGTACGACAGTCCAATCCAATAAGAGAGAAACATGTTACAGTCCTCATAAGAATGATGTATAAAATATTCTTCTTATGCTTAACACACAATAGAGAATAGACTTCATATTCTCAGTTAACTAATCATTCAATTGGAATAACGATAATCAATAATCCAGTTCCCCAACTACGACTCAGTGGAATTTGGTAACCGCCAGCTCCAATTCAAAAACTCCAGAAGTGGACTTGAATTCAGTAGCACCAAAGAATATAAATCGAAACAAAATATAAAACACATACATGACTATTTTCTGTTTGATATAAAAATAAAGACCATAAAAGCCGCCATGTCTTACCTCAAGCTCGTTCTTAGACTTTATAGGTCGAGTTATAACACCCTCACCATCATCGTCGCTCCAACCAACCATCTCTTCTCCATCTGCATCCTTTATCTCAACTTCTTCATCGTCGACACGTTCTGTCTCTTCCTCCTCACTGCTCGAAGAACTAGAGGAAGGTGATGATGAAGAAGTGTCGCCAACAGACTCAGAACAATCATCGTCTTCCTCATCACTGATTTTCTCAGAACACTTCTTGTCGCTCTTTCTAGTAGCATGTTCTGTATTTGGCAAATCAGCCATCAAAGTACCTACGCAGGCCTCGACTCCTTTGAGATTTGACATCTCCTCCTCTTTAGCATCTTCAGAACTTTCGCTGGGTCACTTAATTTCTTCTCATTCAAAGCATCCAATGCTTCCGATGCCTCACGTATTTACTGAAATTTGATCAAGATCACCACGAACGGCACCGTCCAGAGCTCCAACCAAACTAACCATCTCCATTCCCTCCTCAATTAAACAACCCAAATTCCCTACCTCCTCGGAAAGAACTCTTTAAGGCATTCCCGTCCCATCTCTGTCCACCACTTGATTCCCTAGGCCAGTTTCTTCGTGGCTTTCTTCGATTTTCATTTTAATATGCTCCGCAGAAAGCCCAATATCAAACTTTTTTAGTCAGACCCATCCGGGGATTGGTTTTCTTTAATTGGCATTTCAACTGGGCCGGTTTCCATAATCCAAACCTCTATACTGTTTAGTAGTAGGCAAAAAATCAACCCTAAAGTGGATTAAAGGGTCGAGATATTCCACTGGTTGTGCGAGCTTGGGTTATTCACCGTGTCTTTGATGGCGGGATTAAACCGAACGATCGTGGAACAAAGAAAGGCTGGTTTGGAAAACAAGAATTGGATTTTGGGTGGCAAAACTGGAAAGTGAAAGTGCAAAATCATAGTTGAAATTTGAAAACACCATATACATACGCAAAATGAGGAGGGAATTCCTGGCTGCTGCTTAAACCCCAGCTAAGGTTTCTCTACTTTTGCTGTTGGAAATGGTAAAATACATGTAGCAATGCTTTATTTGTCTAGAGTGAATTGATTAGGCTTAGTTTGGAAAGAGTACAAAACCTTATATTTTGTATTATTTTCTATATATATTTATATTTGTATTCTTTTCAAACTAAGCGTTTAGTGTCTTTACTTGACCTGTGAATTGTATTACACCCTATTTTGGTTGTTCAAGTTTTTTTTTTCTTTTTTTTTTTCTGAATTAAGGCTGATGGGATGGAGAAAATGTGAAATGTGGGATCCCAAAATCAAGTAGGTGGAATCACACCAAAATATTGTGACTTTAATGAGAACTCTGCTAAGAAAATATTTCAGGTCTTGTCAGAGTAGAGAGCCTTGAGAGACTCTTCTTCTCCAACCTCTACCCATCCCAATGGTTTGATCTCCGACGATTTCTCTGGCCATTTCATTTAAAGGTAAGAGTAGATTAGATCCATCCCCTACTTCATTTTGTTTTTTGGTTCGTTCTTCTTTCTTTCTCATCCCTTTAATGTCTTTGGTGAAGGTTTGGTCGGAGTGAAACTCCATTCTAGCAACCTCCATTTCTTTCATTTTCAATTTTTTCCCATGTCTACCAACTCGCGAAACTAATACAGTAACAGCTTCCATGGATCCGTAAATGTCATTGATGTGATGGGACTTCTATCTATAAACTAAGAATGACATGACTATTAATTAAGTTCCTAGATCTAACATTTCCATCTATAAAACTAACATTTTTACAAATATGCAAAACTAATAGCTAACATTTTTACAACTATAAAACTCACATTTAGTCAAAGCATTCTTTGTCGTTAAACTAAATTGTAAAACTAAGTGGGATTTCCATATGTAAAACTAATATTTTTATCAATCGGATCTAACATTTAGTCATTGGGTTCCTAGATTTAACCTTATTATCCATTTTTTGCAGATTGAAACCATTGACTTTGGGGATGATACGAAGATTTGGGAGAGGGGTTCAAATCTATCTTCCTCGATCATACTTTTTTCTTCCTCCTCCCATCTATCTTCCTCGATGAGATTTGTTTTTTTCTCACAAAACAAACATGGAAAGAAGAATTTTTCCACTATTTTCCTTTGTACAACCAAACAATATAAAGTGAAAAATTCAAACTTTCTCATCCCATCCCACCTAAATCTTCCCACAAACCAAAGGGAACCTACAAGGCTAAAAGCCCTATGAGCAAGATAAGGAGTAACAGAATTCAAATTCCTTTTTTAACCAAAAAAAAAAAAAAAAAAGAAAGGGGAAATTTCTTAAACTACTAAGTTTTCTAACAATTACGAAGTTTTCTAACAATTGACATCACCATTAAAATTTCACAAAAACAACAAAATGTTGAATTTATCCTCTATTCTTTAAATTTTCAAAATAAAACCCTTACATATCAAAATTTTCAATAATGTCTCTACCTGTACATTAAGCGTCTCTGATAACTGATATCTAACATGCTCCCACCATCACCATTCACCACCACTCGATTTCTATGCTGGTTCTTGTAGAGATAGTTGTTAGTGTGTGGTCCCACTTTATTTTTTGTGTTTATATCTTTATGTTATTTCATGTTATTTTAATGGTAGTTATGGTACAAATTTATATATTTTTGTTTCTTGTATTAGTGGAATTCCACTAATGTTTTAAAATACAAATATATAAATAGATTGGTGGGGTGGCCAGACATAACAAAAAGTTTTTAGTTTCCTTTAATCAAATTGGTATCTAAGCCAACCTAGGGAAAATTTGGGTTCTCATTTGAGCTTGATCTAGTAGGCTGCATAAGAAATTCCTAGGACTGGAAGTTCTGCATCATCGCCTAATTCTTGGAGGTTGTTGGAGTCTTTAGTTGCTACCAAGGGATTGCAAGACCTTTAGAGATTCCTCGATCACTAGGAAGGATTATATAAAATAGGTAAGTTCAAGATTAGGGTTTAAACTGAAGATTCAAGGTGGCGATTAGTTTTCTTCTAAGATAGCTTCCTTTTTTACTGAGACCAACTTGATTATAAGCAGTTTAAACCATTCTGGAAGCAGCGGTTGATAGATTTTTGTCTTCCCTGGTATTTTCTCTAGGGTTTTTCAAACCCTACGATCAGTTTTCAACTCCCAAGCTTGTTATTCTAATTGTGAATAATTTTTAGGTGGTGTCTTTGATTGTGGATGATTTTTGGAAGATTATTGTTGATTGTGAATGACTTATGGATGACTGTTCTTGATTATGAATGATTTCTAGGTGATTAATTTCAATTGATTAGGGTTTTTGTATAAAAAGAAGGCAATTCTGGGTTTCCTTCTTGAAGTTTTGACTTGCTAGTATTTTATATAAAATGGAGAAGGTTGGAAATGAGTTAAAGACTCAAGGGAAAAGTTTTATAGGGGTTGGAAACATGACTGAAAGCTCTTTTTCAGATTACTACTATTAGGTTTGATGGAACCAATTACTTGGAATGGGCTCAATCAGTTATGATGGCCATTGGAGGTAGAGGTAAATTAGGCTGTGACTGGGGATACAAAGAGGCTAGCCAAGTAAGATACATCACATGCCAAATGGTTTCAAGAAAACTATTTGTTGGTGACTTGGTTGTGCAATTCTATACAGTCTCACATTAGTCAAAACTACTTATGGGTAAAAATAGCTAAGGAGATTTGAAACAATATAAAAGAGACATACTCCCAATCCCTAATGTTGCTAAAGCTTATGAGCTGAAGTATGAAGTGAATAATTTCAAGCAAGGGGAGATGCCAATCTCAGTTTACTTTGCTATTTTAAAATCTTTGTGGCATGAAATTAACCATTTGGAGACAATTGAGTGAGAAAGTTAGAAAAATGCAACAACATATAGCAAGTTCATTGAAACAAATAGAGTGTTTGAGTTCCTAGCCAATCTGAACTCAAATTTTGACATTATAAGACAAACAACTATTTATCAGGGAGAGTGTGACATTGTCTCAAGCCTATTCATTAATGCACAATGAAGAGAGTAGGAGTAAAGTTATGTTATAGTTTTAGCTTATGGAATCGACCTTAGCATTAACAATACCAAAAATTAGAGGAGATAGGAAAGGGAAATGAAGAAAGAAGATGAAAGGGATATATTTTGTGGTCATTGTAAGAAGCTGAAATATATTAGGGACACTTGTTGGAAGTTGTATCCTCATTATATTCTAGTAAGTCTCAAAAATAAGAAGGGAAATGCCAATGTGGTTTTTACTACTGATAGTGCATCCTCTTCCAACACAAGGAGCACATCCCTAGATGCCTTAACTGTTGCCTGAGATTCCTTGACACAATTGGAGAGTGAAGTTGGTACTTTTGGATCACCATCTCAGCCACCAGCTATTGCATTTGTTACTCCCACTTCAGCCTTTGCTCACTCATGTACAAGAGTTACAACATATCATGCATCAACCCCAAGTATCACTAGACCTTTTTGGGTAATAGATTCAAGTACATTTAATCATATGACTAGTTTATCAACCTTATTTACCAAAAATGTCCATCTTTTGGTAGAGAGAAAGTATCTATTATTGATGGCTCTCTTGTTCCTATTTTTGGCAAGGGAGACATTAGATTGTCTTATGTCTACTCCCTATCCTCAGTTCTACATGTTCCTAAACTTAGTGCTAACTTGCTTTTAGTTAGTAGTATTAATAAGAATCATAATTATTCAGTGACATTTTTCCCTAATTGTTGTGTTTTTCAAGATCTTGAGACAAGGAAGATGATTGGGATTGGCCATGAGACGGATAGAGTTTATCTGCTTAAACATCCACAAGGGGAAGGACAATGAAGCTAGGAGGTTATTTGTTTCTCAGTCCGTAAGTCGAATTATGCTTTGGCATAACCAATTAGGTCATTTATCTTTTGGGTCTTTGAAGAATCTATTTCCTATTTTTTTTTTTAAAATTAGACCAAATGTCTAGTTTGAGGTGTGAGAGTTATGAACTTGCAAAGCATTGTAGATCAATTTATTCTTTAAGCAATAAAAAAAGCAATGTTCCTTTCAAAATTGTGCTTACAAATGTTCGGAAACCATATCATATTGCTGCTAAGGGGGTACAGATACTTCTTGTTGTTTGTTGATGAACTCGTTTCTCATGGGTTTACCTTATGCACTCTCAAGATGAGGTCCCTACTCTGACTTAGGCTTTCCATCATATGGTACCAACCCAATTTGGAATTAGGATCAAAATTCTCAGATACGACAATGCCAAGGAGTATTTTTCAAAACCCATGGCTTCATTTTTCCTTAATCATGGTGTTATCCGTTAGAATATTTGTCCTCGTACACCCTAGAAAAATGGGGTTATTGAAAGAAAGAACAGACATATCTTCGAGGTAGCCAGAAGCATCATGTTAAACTCTAATTTCCCAATACATTTTTGGGAGGATGCTATCCATACAATTGTATACCTTATTAATTGAATCCATTCATGGGTTTTAAACATAAAAACACCATTTAACCTCTTGAATCCATTCATGGGCTTTCAAATGTATCTTCCTTGGGTATGCACAAAATCAAAAGGGGTATTGTTGTTATGAGCTTGTTTCTGGAAGATGATTTGTGTTTATAGATGTTACATTCTTTGAGGATGTGCCCTACTATTATAGGGTTTCTTCTTATGGGGAGAATAATGAGGTAGGTATTTCAACCCCAAAAGTTCTGTTACCTATTCCAGTCACTAAGGGGAACTATGGTGAAGAGGGTTATGAGAAGTGTAGGTAATTGAGGGTATTTTGCAAACGATGGAGGCATGTTGATTTTGGTCCCAGTAGTCCAAGCCGATCCTAGTCTCTTCTACAACTCCAAATCTAGGCACTACCTTCACTGTTGAGCCCACTATTGCAGATGATATACCTAACATTGTTGAGCCTCAACCTCCACATTTAGATGACCTTGATCTCTTAATTGCAATTCGTAAAGGGAAGCATCGTTATACTTCACCCATTGCTCATTGTATTTTTTTGTTCATTTCTTATGATTGTAGATCTTTCCTAGCATCTATTACTACTATTTCTATTCCTAGAACCGTGTAAGAAGCCTTATTGATGCCTAAGTGGAAGGATGCAATGGAGGTAGAAATGAATGCTCTTGTTAAAAACAATACATGGGAGTAAGTTACCAAACTAAGGGGAATAAACCAGTTGGGTGTATATGAATGTTTAAAGTAAAACACAATGTTGATGGCTTTGTAGAGAGACATAAGGCCAAATTGGATGGAAAGGGATTCAGAGTACTATTATCCATTGCTACAAATTTCTCATGGCCATTGTTCCATATGGATGTTAAGAATGCATTCCTCAATGGAGATCTGTAAGAGGAGGTGTACATGGAGTTGCCCCTTGATTTTACAATACAAAAACAAAAAAGAAGGTGTGTTGGCTAAAGAAAGCTTTATATGAGTTAAAGTAGTCTCCAAGAGCCTGTTTCGATATATTTAGACTGGTTTTGGAGAAGTTTGGCTATATACAAGCTCAATCAAATCACACACTCTTCTTTAAGAAAACAGATTTTTCTTTAACTCTACTTGCTTTCTATGTAGATGACATTATAGTAATAGGAAGTAATATTAGTGAGATTGATTCTCTTAAGCAAGTTCTTCACTAGGAGTTTGAAGTGAAAAAGATTTGGGGGAACTACATTATTTCTTGGGAAGTAAGGTACCTAATCTAATCATGGCATTTTTGTCTCCCAAAGAAAATATGTTCTTGGTTTGTTGGAAGAAACTAGGATGTTAGGAGTTAAACCTACTGACACACCCATTTAACTGAACCATAAGATAAGTGTAGAAGTTGGATAGACTCTTAAAGACAAAGTTATGTATCAATGATTGGTTAGGGAACTTCTTCATCTTTGCCTAACATGACTAGACATTTCTTATGTTATCATTGTTGTTAGGGAGTACATGCATTCTCCCAAAACCACCCACCTTCTCGTAGTGGAAATGATACTTTCCTACTTAAAGAGATGCCCAGGGAAAGGCATACTCTTCAAGAATAATGGTCACATGAAAATAGAAGCATACATATATGTTAATTGGGTCAGATGTGTTGATGATAGGAGATCTACCTCAAGGTATTGTACTTTTGTAGGCGAAAATCTTGTTTCTTGGAGGAATAAGAAATAAAATATTGTTGCTCACTCCAATGCTAATATTGAATACAAATCCATGGCTAATGGTGTGGCAGATGTGTTATGGTTGAGATCTTTACTTGATGAGTTGGGTGTTGAATGAAAAGCCTATGATCCTGAATTGTGATTATCAGGCTGCCATTAACATTGCTCACAATCCAATATAGCATGACAAAGCTAAACATATTAAAGTGGACTGACATTTTATCTGAGAGAGAGTTATGTCTCAAGAAGTGTGTTTTTCCTATATTACCTCAGATATGCAACTAGTCGATCTCTTCACTAAGGCAATCACAAAGACCAAATTGGAGACAAATTTATGCAAATTGAGGATGGCTAAAATCTATTTCCAACTTAAGGGGAGTGGACAAATAGTTGTTAGTGTGTGGTCCCACTTTATTTTGTGTTTATATCTTTATGCTATTTCATGGTAGTTATAGTAGTTAGGCTATATTTATATGTCTTTGTTTCTTTTGTAGGCAGTAGGAGTATTCGTGGAATTCCACTAATATTTTAAATTACAAATAAATAAATAGATTGGTGGGGCGGCCAAACATAACTAACCGCACCCTTTCCTTTCTCCTCTTCCTCTTCTCTTCTTCTCTCTTCTGTTCTGTTCTTGGTTTATTTTTCTTCTCTTTTCTCTGTGAATTCACATCAGAAAACAAACAATTCTTTAGTTTCTTTTATTCAAGTGTTCTGATAACCGATACCTAATGTGTTCTCACCATCACCATTTCACTACCACTTGATTTCTATGCTCTCACCATCATAGAATAGGGAGGCCAAGTTCAAGGGAGGAGAAAGTACCCCCCTATGATGTTTGCTGCAATAATAGTTTAACAAAAAAGAAATAGGAAGAAGAAAGAAGGGTGGAGGGAAAGAATTAGGCTTCCAGGACCCCAATTGAGAGAGAGAGATCATTTGCAACTTTTTTGTAGATGATCATAAGCTCTTTAATTTGTAGATGAGCATGGAGGTTGCCAACTTGCCATAAAAAAGAGAGCTATTTCTATTAGACACAACATTAACACTATCCATCTTCCTAATTCAAAAGTAAACCCAAACAGGCTGAACTAGTCTGTTGGGTAGCACTTCGACTACACAACATTAACACTATTTCATCTTCATAGTTCAAAAGTAAACCCAAACAAGCTGAACTAGTCTGTTGGGTAGCACTTCGGCCCTACTATTGATGTTGGGTAGCCATTGCGTACCACGCTGGTAAGTATTGCTTTGTATACTATGCTTTGATCTTCATTAGCCTGGGAACAAAGCTAAACCAATCCATTCCAAACTTGTTAAATGAGACCTGTCTCAAGGTTCTAGGAGGCCAAGCCAAAAGGGCATTTTTTACATTAAAAGGGTAGTAATGGGATTAAGAAAAGTTATATAAATCACGTAGTGTTACATGTAAACGGATTGTGACTGAATGCTAACAACAGTGAGGATTTAGTCAATTGTTAGTGGTACGTTAAGGGATTTTGTAAAAGTAGTGGTAGAGTTAGCCATTTCCTAAAACTTAGGGATAGTTTAAGATATTTGCCCACAAAGAAAAAAAACCTCCACTGCTACATTAAAAGAGTCACTAGAAAGATACACTCGAACTCAATAGTAGATATTAATCAATCTACAATTTTGGATAAGCTACAATCCCTAATCCCTTCAAATGATCATTGCCTTAGCTTGGATTGGAATCATAACAGGCAATAGTAAACACCCTTCAGCAGTTCAATTCATCATTAAGACAAATAGAGCAGATTAAGCCCCTATTTAGGAGTACTTATTTTTAAGCATTTATTGGAAATAACTTTTATTTGAGTGATTACATTTTTGGCTCATCTTAGCCCACCATGTAATTTTCAAAATACCTATACCATCCCCAATTGAAATAACTAATTTTTAACCAAATACTCATAAGCACTTGTTAGGATAAACACATATTTATCCAACAAGCACTCTAAAATGACCATAAAGCATGGATGATAGCACATAGAGGATTTGCTACATACTCACCAGTTCACCACACACATACACACAAAAAGTAGCAGATGAAGTCCTACCAACTTGGATGAGCCGAAGTGCCGAAGTGGAAGGGTGAAGTGGTACATTGAGCAGAACCTACAACCAAACAAAGTCAACGGTCCAGAGGAGGAGGTCACTAGAGAAGGCACTCCAATGCTCAAGTCAGTAAGAGGTGAAGGGATCAGCCAGGCCAAGTAAGTTAAGAACGAGTTGGTATGGGCCGAGCTAAGTTAAGAAAACAAGAGAGTGAAAGAAGGCTAAAGGGTCGAAGGGTTGCAGAGCCTATACCTTGAGGGGAGATGCCTTTAAATAGTTGAATGCCGTGGTGCACTTAGTCACGTCCCTTGTGATGCTTGAGGGAGGAGATCAACTGCCTATCAAGTTCTTTAGAAGATCCCACATTCCTCGGCATGGATGCTTATTGGTAAGGTAGAGAATATTGTGTGCCCCTCTCTTGTTTGAGGTTTTTGCCTGTAGGTACACACGCCGACTCTAGTGTGTGAAGTGTTGGCTTTTTTATGTGACTAAGGAAGTTGAGTGACCTTGGGACATGGCAGCAGCGTAGCTGCTCAACCGGCCAGGGGTGTGACCCCAACACCCACTACTATATTTAGTAAGGGATACCTATTAATGAATGTCATAGATGGGGTGCTAGGTAGGGGTGTAAAAGGATCGAATTTGAATCGGATCAAGCAATATCCAAATTCGAATTTGATTAGAAAATCCGATATCTAAATTTGATTTGATATCCGACGGATATTGAAAATTAATATCTGAATTCGAATCCGATTAAATATTTGAATATTCGATTCAAATTGAATTTGATTAATTAATTATTTTAGATAATTAATAAATATATAAAATAAATATTTTATTGATATAAAGTATATAAATATATAAATTATTTATATAACTTAATTATTATATGTATAATATAAAATATTTTATATATTATATATAAGAATTAAATAATTGGTCGAATTCAGATATTTATTGAATCGAATCAAGTCATATCCAAATTCAAATCCGATTAACTATTCAATATGAATAGAATATCCAAATTCGACCGGTTAGATATTTGAATTATCCGAATTCGATTCAATTATGTCGAATATCGAATTCGAAATTAGATTTTCGAATACCATTCACACCCCTAGTGCTAGGGCTGTAATCTAGTAGAATTCTGATTGGGTCCAACAATATTCAAATATAATATGACTAATGAAATCTCAAATCTGATTTTTTTATCAGAAATCCAATTAAAATTGGGAATGTTGGATTAGATTTGAATCCCATTGAATTGGATTTAAATAATCCAACTACACTTCATATTTTTAAAATAAAAAGAAATAAATTAAAATTAAAAATATTTATTTTGAACTTGATATAATAAATAATTATCTTTAATCCAATTAGATGCCCAGCAGAATATCAGAATTTTGAAACCTGTTTACAATCCTAAGGAGTGCAAGAATAAGTATCCGATTTGAAGAATTCTCAACCAAGCCCACCCAAGTTGCACCCCTAGTTGTAGATTAGAGATGAATGATAAATCTGGAAGAACTAACATTATAATTTATAAACTTCATCTGCTGGCATGACTTGTGATTTTAGTGACTCTTACAATCAACTGATTTTAAAACATCTTTCACTCAAACGATATTTGTGAGATGTCATGTTAATATGGTGGTATTTTTCAAAATGATTTTTGTTAAAATACATTTGAAAAGTCATTTTGTGTGGTTTTTCGGGCTTCTTAAAGTTTGGAAGACTAAAATTTGGTTTTTCTATATTTGACAATGAAAGATGAGAAGCCAAAAGAACCTATGCTCTAAAAATTAAAGCTTATAGAAGCCCAAAATGGCCAAGAATTTGGAAGCTTCAAATGAAGCTTCTTGTCTTTCTGCACCTAAAGTGTTTCATTTAACAACTCTATAGATCATGGTAGACAACGATGCTTGCTAATAGGGGTGATCTTGGGGTAGCCCGGGTCAGGCCTGGTCCAGGTTCTGAGCCTGAAACATAAGCCCAAGCCCAACCCAATTTCAGCCCTATGTCTTCTATATAAAATATTACATATATATATATATATAGTATCTTATGTTAAATGGCATATAATATGTATATAAACTTACTTTATACATTATATAATATATGTTAGAAGTGTCATATTATAATATTTATGTGAAAATATATAACATAACATAAAATTACATATATACATATGTATAAATTATATATAACGTACATATATTTAAATATATGTAGGGTTCGGACCAGGTTGGGCCTGAGTCGGGCTTGAAATATTAGGTCCAAGCCTGGCCCTAAAATTTACAGGCCTAACATGTGCTCAAGACTAAGCCGAGCTTGAACACAAAATCTAGGCCCAAGCTTGGTATTTTTGGGTTAAGCTCGTGTGGATCAGGCTGGACCGAGTTGAAATGATCACCCCTACTTACCAAAACAGTTTAGATGTAGGAAGATCTTCTTAAAAAAAAATTTGCCAAATGGCACCTTACTCAATTGCCATCTAAGGTTAAACCACTTAAGAGAGAGAGAGAAAGGGTGTCCAGTGAAAGGATGTCCAGTGAAGGGATGCAAACTCTATGAAGTGAGTGCATCTGGGCTTCATGAACAACTGAGCTGGGTGGGATCAAGGTTCCTCCCTCCATGGTCGCCCAACACCTTGCCTTCCATACTTAGCACAACATGAAGTGGCCCACATCTTCTACAGAATTGTTTCCATGGCCAACCACCAAAGTTTTCAAGCAGTCAGATTTGTGATGGAGCCAACCCTAAAATTCAGGGCCGCTCTTGAATGAGGAACTAATTTTATGCTCACCCTACATAAACTGATAAACATGCGAATATCTGATTTCTCGTATGGACAATTCTACCCATCCTATTCAGTGGTAAATTAATTAAGTATTGCCTCTCTTCAATGATTCTGATCAACTGAGAAAATATTCCTAGTATTACAATTTTTCCCTCAAAGTAAATATAATGCTACTATTTATTATTTATTATGCTTGTTATATCCTTCTTCTCTTTGACTATTATTTGGTGTGTAAATTAAATTTTCGGTATTAATATATATGATACCCTACACGTGCCTTGCATGTGAAGGGTTGAACTAGCTATGTACAACGTTATGAGTTATGACTGCTTCAAATCTTTGGCGAGTGAGTGAAGTATTTCTGTGTGATAGTTTGGGTTTCGAGCCTAATTATCAATAGAGATGTACATGTCCTGAAGGTTGCAGATATTGAAAGAATTCATCCAAATACTATGAATGGGATGACTGTTCAGCCCCCACTTCAGAATTTTTAGCCCTACTGTACAGATGAGATGAATTTCGTCGGATGTTAAATTCATGGACAGAATGCGATTTATAAGAAGCTACTAATAGATTATAGAGGGCTCTAATTTCAGATTTCTGCGATGGAGTGCAATGTACTTACCCATATAATGATGATGCTGAAAATCCAGTTAAATGTGTAGGTGTCTACCAGCAGCAGAAACAGTCGATGACATTGACGGAACCTTGAAACAGATAGAAAAGAAAAATATATATCTATGAGGAGTCTAGCTATTTAATTTTAGTGGGTCAGGACAAACACGTACTCCATTTAGTGCATCAGATCAACTTGAAATATTCTGGGTGAGAATTGAATCCTTATGAAAGGACGGAGATGGTCCCTTCCATTAGCGCTGTCAATAATGAGTTTTGGGTCTGGTCCGGGTCAAGGCATACCCAGTCCTAATCAAGGGTTAGTTATTTAATCCAATAAACAAATGTTGGCAAAATCAGTTCTATATCGGGTCGGACACCCGGTATTCAGGATTGTTGATTCCAACTTCCAATGATTCAATCAGAGGGGGCTACACGCTATTTGGATTGGTTCATGATAAATCTGACAACGGATGAACTGTTCTAACTTCTAATAAATTCTAGGGTTGATTTCAATTACTCCACTTCATCAGTCTCAAGAAAACGGCCTACTATTAGTGAAAAATATCGAAAAGATGTGAATAATTAAACTTAGGAAAATAGCATATATATATATATAATATATCTGACCTCAGTCCCCAGAGTGTTTATAAATGTTGTGGACAGTCACACAACCAATAGGAGACTTTAATTTTTGAAGGGATGTAGTCCTGGCAACACGCAACTGGCCATGTCGATCGTGTCTTCTAATCGATCGCGAACTCGCAAGTCGCAAGCTAGGTAGGAATATGAGGACCACTGACCCAGAATTAGCATTAATGGCTTGTTCATTAAATGGACAAAGCAAAAAGTCATTCAGTTGAAAGGCACTTCAGCTCTTACAAAACAACCACCAAGACCCGAACTGATCTGGGGAAAGATCCATCATCCAATGGGCTGAATGGTGCTGGGTTCTGATCAATTTTCTGAATACAGGACACATAACACACAGTTAAAAGGCAATTGAGTACTGGGTCCTGTTGCTGTATCCCTTGACTGAAGAAGCTGAGGAAAGCTGAAGAAGAATGCTTGTTTGGAGCCATGGCTAACACAATTCTTTTTTTTTTTATTTAAAGTTTCAATTCTTGATTGATTATTTGATCAGTGAGATTGGGGATTTGTAGAAACAAAACAGAGACATGATTGTTAGTCAGCCAGCAGCTTGAATTAAAAGACGAAGAATGCTTGTTTCTGATTTTTGTTTCCTTGTTTTGCTTTCACTTCACGTACAAGTTGGAAGATGCGGTAGCATAACATGAATTCTCGAAGGACCCGCTCAAATCCACGTGACTGTAATGAATACGTTCATCCATCCATCATTCTTCTGGAAAAATCAAGCCGACTTTGCCACTTGCCAGCCCAAACACAGCCTTCATCACGCGCTACACTGTTGGATTCTCACCTACCCAACAATAAACAAAAGCCCTCGGCATCTGTCGTTTCTGCTCTCCTAAGGTTAGAGCTTTTCATTAACTACAACTACTCAAATGTCAACGTTTTTCCCTCTTATGGACATTTTACTATCTAATTTCAGGCGGTGCGGGGGCCTAATTGCCAGCCGAAACCGACCATCTTCGGAACTAACTGACGGTTGACAGGATTAATTGCTTGAGAGTTGAGAGTTGAGACTCCATGTACGGTCCACACATAGCGGCCTGTGCTACGAAAAACGAAGAACTCAGAACGGTACAGGACGCTAATATCCATGGAGCTTCACTTCATCCTGCCAAATACGAGGCTGAAACCGACGATCGACCTCTTTAATGGGTTATGGGTCAAAGATATCATGCCTTTTATCTTTTAAATTGGGTTACCAATTAACGTCATAGGGTTGTCTCGAGCATCTGGGCGTGCGGCGGTGATCGCTGCAGATGTGAACTAGTCTCCTCGCGATGACAGAACGATATAATGTGGGCATTCCGCATAGTCGGGGTTTCCGTTCCGCGGCATTAACCTTCTCTCTCTCTCTCTCTCTCTCTCTCTCTCTCTCTCTCTCTCTCTCTCTCTGATCTATTTATATATATATATATATATATATATATATATATATATATATATATATATATATATATCCTAAGAATCTTGCTTTTACTTCTTTGGCAACAAATCAGCTTGATGCTGTAACTGATGCATAGGCCAAAAGGCCCAAAATTATGACAAAATAGCTGTTGAGGAGTATGTGGACTCGAAATTGAAAGAAATAGCATAGCTTCGGCACTATATACAGATCGAAGTAAGAACAAAATAGAGCTGGAGCTCTTACATTTTATCTATCTATCTATCTATAGGATTTAAGAGTGGCTCCACAGAAGGTACAGATGATAGCTCGCCAAGATTTGCAGTAGAATGGAACGTAACAGAATCTCGTCAATGTTTTCATATCGGCAACGCTAGCTCCGCCACCGCATCGCGAACAGATCCCTGCCGCAGGTTTCTCGTTACTCACCTTCCGCTTCTGATCCACCAGAAAACAAAAGAACACCATTCCCCTTCTCTCTCTCTCTCTCTCTCTCTCTTCTCTCTCTCTGCCGTATATGTAGAATGAAGGACGATACTGAGTTGAGCGGACAACTGGAGAACAGGCTTTATATAGGAGGAGGAGGAGTTAAATGTCGAGCGGTTTGGGTGATCGTTTTATTGCAAGAATCAGTTAGATGCTTGACATGTGGCAAGCTTTTGTATAAAAGTAGCTTGGTATCTATTCACATTTTCTACGCGGTAAACCTGCCTGTGCTTGAGCCATCATCAAGAATTCGTGCAATGTGATTGCCACGTGGCAATAAGGTTGACGCTTCGTCTTCAGTCTGTGAGAATTGAAGTGTGTCGAGTCGCTCTATCAGTGTATGTGTAAATTAGAACCGTTGATTTGTCCTCGAGATTTGCACCAGCAACCGAGCAGAAGCTTTAGATGTGTTCATACTCGCTGCAAGGGCTGTGGCATGATTAATGCAGGAAGAAGATGATTGTCTCATTGTTCATTTCAATGATTTAATAGGGAAGAACAACTTTTCCATTTTTTACGGCAGTGGGCAGTTGGCCGTTGGCGTTGGAGAAGATCTGAAAAGTGAAAACTGTGGGTAATTTCCGGTGTACCTTAACCCGTGAAAATTGGGTTCGGATCTGTTACCCACGAGGCCACGAGACGTTACAGCCACAGCCACACATTGAGAACATTTCTCATTATTTGTTATTTATGGGGAGATGTCCGGATGTGTGGCTGTAATGTTTTGAGTTGAAAGACTACTTGTACTTGGAAACACAGACACTATTGTTTGTACTCGAATTACTGAAAAATGTATGCAAGTATATATTGTTTTATATTAAATACTAGAGGGGGAGTTAAGCAAAAGTTAACACATCATTTTCAAAAAAAAAAAGAATAATAGAAACACATAATAATATATAATTGTTTTATATTTTAATTTTTTAAGTAATTAATAATTATTTATATTTTATATATTATTTTTAATAATTTTTTTGCAACACAAAATAACAATAATTAATTTTAGTTAGGGTTGTTTATCAAACCAAAGAAACTGGCCAAACCAACCAAGCCAACATGATGAAGGGTAATTTGGCCCGACCTAATGATAAGGGGACATGTGGACATGACCTAAATTAGCAGGCCGACAGCTCACTCTAACACGCCAAGTCCGTAACGGATTGAGCTCGGATAACCAGACCACCTCGGGATGAGTCCACATCGGGACAAGTCTACCTCGGTGCAATGTTACATCAGGACCACCTCGGTCCCAAGGCACTTCGGCATTCATATCAGGTCAGATCTAAAGAGCACGAGCTTAGGTAGCTCGCCACTAGTCAGCTCGCCCACCAGGCAGCTCGCCTCCCAGTCAGATCGACCACCGCATGGTAGTTCCAAGGATCTCATTACCGTACTCCGCGTCTTACAGATCGTACCTTAACGGCTATATTATCTCACCCACTCCCCGATTCAGGCAAAGATGGGCAGCCTTACCAGTTGGTGGCATTATCCCCTCCTAACATGAAAGTGGATTCCATCACAGCGAGGATCTAGGAACTGCTCCACCAAACCTGTAGGGACTCCAGTATATAAAGACCTCACCCCCCAGGAGCGAAGGTATGATGCATAATCTTTGCTCTCTAGCTCTCTAATTCTCTGATATCATCTTCAAGCTCTCTACTAAGTGCTAACTTATCCACGGAGTGTCCTCATCGCGTAAGCCACCCCGAGATCTCTGACTCCTTTCTTACAGGAACCTCAGTTCTCGCCGTTGCTGGCAACCAGATCGTCTCCAGGATGGAGCAGCCGGATTACGCCACATCATTTGGCGCCGTCTGTGGGATATCGCTACTAAAAGCCCTTGTTTCCATTTCCAAAACCTCAAGCTCATAATCAAATCCATGGCTTCCTCCAACAACGTCGAACAAAACAACAAAGCAAACGTCTCTAAGGGGCAACCCCAGTTCCCGTCTGTCTGCATAGGTCAGTTCACCATACCGCTCTCCGTGGGTGGGATCCCAGCATTGATTGTGCCTCAACCAACTATGCCCTTGAACTCCCCACTTCCCCCTGTAGTGGGAGCGATTTCTGTTTTACCCTCTATGGTTCCCCCTGGAATCGGACAAAACCAACTAAGCGACCTGGTACACTGTGTGCGGGCTATTCAAGCCCAGATACAGCAGGTCCAACAATTCCAACATTACCAATAGCAAGTTCTGCACCACATATACCAGCAACAGTTCCCACCGCTATAGTAGAACCAACAACCAGCCCCGACTCAGTGTCCGATCACACCAAGCAAGCCTCACCGCCAGAACAGCCATCCTTGCTAGGGAGAGACTTCCCAGGTCTCGTCTCACGGCAGGAGGGAAAGACAAGTTGTTCCTCCCATCTCCCAGTAAGTAAACAGGTCGAGAGATACTTGACCCACCAGAACCAGTCCACCCCGGCCCTCACAACCTGAAGGCAGACTTGCAGGAAACCGGTTCGAGGCCCTAGTCGCGGACACCAGACAAGGCCTTTCTTTCCATAGTAGCCAGTGTCAACAGTCCGAATCACTTCCGGCCAAGACACCATTTGACAGCGCGGAGGTCAGCAGCATTGCTGCGGAACCAATCAAGTAGCAGCGAAGGAGACATGCTAAGGCACCTCGAGCGGTATATCCAAGCCAGCTCATGGGACCTAGCCGACTTGAGCAGCCTAAAGGTAAGGTGGAGGTAAGCTCGGGAATCAGAAAAACCGCTCCCCTCTTCTCTGTACCCTCTCCACTGTCCTCCGAGCTCCTAGCTACCCCAATGCCGAAGGACTTCAAGGTCCCCCCTGGATAAGTATGATGGGTCTTTCGACCCCAATGATCACGTAGACTCTTTCCAGTACTAGATGCACCTCGTTGGGGCTGATGAAACCTACATGTGCATTGCCTT
The DNA here is from genome assembly GCF_056320005.1 of Nelumbo lutea. Lineage (NCBI taxonomy): Eukaryota > Viridiplantae > Streptophyta > Magnoliopsida > Proteales > Nelumbonaceae > Nelumbo > Nelumbo lutea. The sequence goes on along the minus strand of NC_142684.1, from coordinate 138,822,960 downwards.
CTCTATGACCTTCAGAGGGGTAGCTCGCAAGTGGTACAGAAACCTCGTGCCCGGGACAATTAAAAGTTGGGCGCAGCTCATGCAGCTGTTCACTTCGCATTTCATCACCAACAAGAAGTGTCTGAGGTCACAAGAAAGCCTCTTCAGCATAGTCCAGAGTGAAGGAGAGGCAATTTGAAGCTACATCAGACGCTTCAACGACACTTGTTTACTAATCCCAGACTTAGACCTCGGCGTAAGACTCGCAGCAGCAAAGAAGGGTATCACCCATAGGAAATTCAAATGGCATGTGGTGGCAAGAAAACCCAAAGACACCACCAAATTCCTCAAGCTCGCTAATCAGTTCATTGGGACCGAAGAGGAGATGAACCAAAGGATTGAAACCCCGGCAGAGAAAAGAATGAGAGAAAACCACAGCTCGAACAACGGTGGCGGCAAAAGGAAGAAAAGCAAATCCCCAACCAAGGGAGGGAACATGTCAGATTTTCATCCACAAGCTCCCTCGGTTGAAATAACAAACTTCACACCCTTCAACGCGAAGCGGGGGGAAATCCTCTTAGCGATTAAAGACGCCCCTTTTGTAAAGTGGCTATCCCAGTTGAAGGGAAACCCCACCAGAAGAAATAAAGATGTGTACTGTCACTTCCATAGAGACCATGGTCACAGTACCGAAAGTTGTAAAGCCCTCCGTTGCGAGATAGAAGACCTCATTCGTCGCAGATACTTAAAAATTTTGTACAAAGAGATAATAAAAACCAAGTAGATCGGCAAGGGGAGCAAAGGAGAGATGCTCTCGAATCCAGTAGTCGACACAATGAGCAACCGCAAAGACAGTTGCCCAAGGCGTGGGCTGCACCTCAAACGCAGGGAAGTCCTCAAATCGCAAGCTAGAACACGAAGAGCAGAACCCGTCAAAGCGACCTAGGCCTGAAGACCCAATATTCTTCACGGAAGACGATGCATGTGGGGTCCAATACCCCCATGATGATGCACTAGTTATAAAGATGAGGGTCAACGACTTCGAGGTGAAGTGTATCATAGTTGACTCCGGCAGTTCAGCAGACATCCTGCTCAAAGACGCGTTCGACAAGCTCCAGCTCCAGGAAGGTGACCTCAAGCCAACAAGCACTCCACTGGTAAGCTTTAGTGGAGAAAAAGTCAAGTCCCTAGGGTGAATCTCAGTACTTGTGGAGATCGGCACCTGGCCTAGCATCGCAAGGTTCGAGCACACATTCTTGGTGGTCGCGACTCCCTCCCCATACAACGCCATTATAGGTCAGCCTATCACCCACGTGCTTCACGCAGTGGTGTCCACCTACTATTTGGCTATGAAGTTCCCTACAGACATCGGAGTTGGGACAATGCGAGGTGACCAGCTCGAGTCTCACAAGTACTATGTTGCTGCCCTCAAAGGGAAAACCAAGATGGAAGACGACATCGAGCTAGAGCGACATGTGGAGTATTTTGAGGAACGAGCTATGCCAACCAAAGGGACAATCCATATCCCGACCTCAACAGAAGATCCAGCCAGGACCCTCCAGACCAGAGCAGCAATCGAGAAGCCACTCCGCTCTCATCTGGTAACATCGAGCTAGAGCGACATGTGGAGTATTTTGAGGAATGAGATATTCCAACTGAAGGAACGATCCACATCCCGACCTCAACAGAAGATCCAGCCAGGACCCTCCAAATCGGAGCAGTGATCGAGGAGCCTCTCCGCTCTCAGCTGGTAAGCTTTTTACTTAAAAATTTAGATATATTCGCATGGAACGCAGCAGAAATGCCTAATATAGATGCAAAAATAATAACGCATAAGCTAAATACTGATCCTGTAGTCAGGCCAGTTTGACAAAAGAAACACAACCTCGCCCCAGAGCGCTAGTTGATAGTCGATGAGGAGGTCGAGAAACTCCTCGCAGCCGATTTCATCAAGGAGGTCCATTACCCGAGCTGGGTGGCTAACCCTATTCTGGTTAAAAAGGCCAATGGTAAATGGTGCATGTGCGTTGATTATACCGACCTTAATCGAGCTTACCTGAAGGACTATTTCCCACTCCCTAGGATTGACCGTCTAGTGGATGCGACCTCAAGGCACGAGTTGCTAAGTTTTTTGGATGCATTCTCGGGTTATAATCAGATCAAGATGGACCTCGCTGACGAGGAAAAAATAACATTCATAACCGAACTAGGATTGTATTATTACAAGGTCATGCCCTTTGGGCTAAAAAATGCGGGGTGACCTTCCAAAGACTTGTCAACAGGATGTTTGAGCTGTTGATCGGCAATAAGGTTGAATGCTATGTAGACGACATGGTCGTTAAAACCCAATTTTTGAACTGTTTAATAAGTGACTTGTAATGTGTTTTTGAAATTCTACGTAAGTATAGTATGAAATTGAACCCTAACAAATGTGTCTTAGGTGTCACCTTGGGTAAATTCCTAGGTTACATAGTTAACCGATGTGGCATCGAAGCAAACCCCGAGAAGATAAAGGCTATCCTAGATATGAAGCCACCACGCAAGTTGAAAGAGGTTCAAAGGCTGAATGGCCGTATGGCAGCTCTAAGTCACTTCAGGTCCAAGTCAGCAGATTGTTGCATGCCTTTTTTCAAGGTAATTAAGAAAAGTAAAGACTTTGAATGGACTGAAGAATGCCAGCTCGCCTTTGAAGAGCTGAAGAAATACCTAGTTAGTATCCCGATTCTAACCCGACCCAAGGAGGGTGACGTTTTAAAGCTATACCTTTCCGTGAGCAACGAGATGGTCAGCTCGGTACTAATAAAGGAAGTAGATTGGGTCCAATGACCTATCTACTATGTGAGTAAAGTTTTGTAGGATTCTGAAACCAGGTACCCAGAGATCAAGAAGTTGGCATACGCACTGGTCACAGCAGCTCGGAAGTTTTGCCTGTATTTTCAAGCTCACATAGTCATAGTCCTCACAAACAAACCTCTGAGGCAAGTCTTACTCAAGCCCAAGGTATTTGGTAGACTGACAAAGTGGGCCAATGAACTCAACAAGTACGACCTCCGATACGAGCCTTGAACAGTGGTTAAGGCCCAAGCCTTGACTTCATAGTAGAATGCACCTTCAGCACCGCAACCCCCAAACTAATTGAGCTCGAGCACAAAGAGGAGGCTTCGACCAGTACGGCACCAGCCCCGATTAGAGCAAGGCCGACTTGGGATGAGGAGCCCTGGATCCTCCATGTAGACGGCTCGTCCAATCAACAAGGAAGCAGAACTGGCGCCATTCTAGACAGGCCAAGTGAGGTGAAACTAGAATATGCACATCGGTTCGAGTTCGCGGCATCTAATAACAAAGCGGAGTACGAAGCACTGCTATCCGGACTCACACTAACGAACAAGGTACAAGCGAAACACGTCATCATCTGTAGTGACTCCCAACTCGTGGTCAACTAGGTTACCGGCGATTACGAAGCTCGCGACCCCACCATGGCTGCCTATCTAGCCAAGGTCAGGGAAGTTCTACGCAACTTCCAATCGTACTTCATCATGCAGATCCCAAGGTCCAAAAATGCTGAGGCCGATGCCCTGTCTCGGTTAGCCAGCACAAGCAGCAATACCATGAGGACCATGTACAAAGAGAACCTACCTCGGCCCAAGAATCTCGGGAGGGCAGAAGAGGTCGTTCCTATTGCACAAACAGAGTCGAGCTAGATTGACCCACTTGTGAGCTACCTGCTTCACGGAACCCGACTTGCAGATTACAACGCCGCTAGAAGGGTAGAGCGACAGGCAGCCAAGTACGTCATGATAGACAGATGGTTGTACTGGAGATCCTACATGCTCCCCTACTTGCGACCTTCAGATGCTGAACTCATTCTCTACGACACTCATGAAGGCCTATGCGGCGGACACTTGGGAGGCAGGGGTCTCGCCCAAAAAGCGCTATGACAAGGATATTACTAGCCCACGATGAAGGCAGACGCACTCGAGCTTGTCAAAAAATGTGATAAATGCCAGAGGCATGGTGTGTGGCTCATTGTGACACTAGCAAGTGCACTAGCCGTTCAAGTAATAAAGTAGTGAGTGAAGTATCGTTCCCACAAGGATTTAGGAAACAAATATCAATACTAAATTGAGTACTTCTTATCTGATTAACAAATAAATCAAAACTTTAATGAAAGCTAAAAATCCTAAATTAGTATCTATCTAAATCATTGGCCCAATTGCCTTCAAATCAGGTTAGAAGAGTAAGCAGTGAGTTTCAATCTCAGAATTCAGCAACCTATCAATTTGGATCATTCGAATAAATCATAATTGAGCCTTGGTTTGGTGAAACCCCAAGGTCATGAACAGCCTCTCTCAAGCGCATGTTCATCCTATCCATGAGTGACAATTCTTCTATCTCTAACAAGAATCTAATCCCCATGCATGCATTTCTTCAAACACTTCTAAGGCATCAATTCAAAACTGAATTGATCACCAACTGAATTGTGCAAGTTATCTCTAATCTTGCATCCAATTCAGTTCTTGAATAGTAGATCTGAATTCCTAGAGTCTCTCTCAAGCGCTCTAGGAATTCCAAGCTTTAGATCCATTCGGCCAATCTGAAAATTGCAGATCTGAATTCTCTCTCAAGCAATTCAGATCTTGCAATCTCAAATCTGAGTTTTGAAGGTTAGTTGGCCAAATTAATCTACAATAACACCCTTATTCAAGAAACTCCAAGTACAATTCATGACCATTCGAATGAATAAAAAAAAAATTAGATTGCTGAACTGAAATTTTACAAGCTGAAATACATCAAGGAAGAATGGAAGATGGAGAAAGAATAAAGAAAATATAACAAAGAAATAGAATTCAAATTAAAGGAGAATGAAACTACAATTGAGTTATTACAAATGATCTTTGAATCACAAACCCCTAATTTCGAACTCACTTTCTCTTCTAACTTGCTTGTCTTGAACTTCCTTCAGCCCTTCTTTTTCTTCTTCCTTGCGCCTAACCTTCTTTTCTTCTCTTCTCTCAAGGTGGCCGAACCTCTAAGAGTGGGAGAGCCTTTCTCTCAAGCAATTGAACACCTCTTCCCCCTCCTAGAAGCCTCCTTATATAATTTTTCAAGGGGGCTCTTGCCCCTTCTTGAAGTCTATAGAATTGGGTGTATTACACCCCTCATGAACCTTCTAGAGTGCTCCCTCCTTCTCTTCAAGAAACTTCTAGGAGTTGCCGCCCCTAGCTCCCTTTGGGCTGCTATTTGGGCTGCAACTTAGCTTGCTTTTGAGCTCATGTAGGCTACACTCTAGGCTGTTTTTTGGGCTAAAAATGGGTTGGGCCAAAATTTCCTTCTTGCTAGGCTTCTTCCCTTGGGTTTTCCAAAGAGTTAGCTCGCACTACTTGGGCCGAATGAAACTCCCTTACTCTCATGGCTGGGCTGGGCTGAACTTGATAAATTTTGGGCTTTCTTTTCTTGCTTTTGCCTTCTTTTTCTTGATTTGGCTGCCCCTGAAATCTTTCTTGCAATCAAGCTAAAATAGGGCAAAATCTAATTAAACCGGCATAAAATTTCATGCAAAAACCTCATAAAATATAGATAAATTGTAGGTTCATCAAATACCCCCACACTTAAGCTTTTGCTTGTCCTCAAGCAAAGACATCAGCCATAAACTGAACGTTCCCCCCTTCTATTCTTGTAAATTACCATTTAACATATGTATAAGATCCAAGGAAAGGAGAATACGAATTTCATTAAAGTCCAACCTTCACTCCCAATCAATATATAATTAAGCTCCTTAATTGTCAAAGTTAATAATCAAATTACACTAAGTTTCACATCTGTAACTTTATCTTAATGAGAGTTCAACTTAGTATGCCCTCTTGGACATCAACTGTCACCATCATTACTTATTTCTAGGGGTGAGTGCATTTTATGCTCCATCTCACCCTTTTCTTTTTTTTTTCTATGTGAGTGCATTTTACCATCTCACACTGGTCACAAGCTTGAGGTAGATAAAAAAAAATCATGTTTTGAGCTGCTAGTTTTACTATTCAACTCAAAATAGTGGAGTCAATTTGGGCTTTTGTCCTTCTTTGAACCTCAAGAATCAGCACTTCAGATGTGCACTAGCTCTCTTGACCATTAACCATGAAATCAAGTGCTTTCATACACATGAAGGTAGTTAGGGCTAGTCATGCTGAAAGACATATTCAACTCCCATTTTTCTCATGCATATACTAAGTTGGGTCATTTGCAAGAATAAAAACTTAGCAAATACATTGGTTTCCCTCAACTCATTGAAATCCTTCTTAAAAATCATCAAATAGATAGTAATGAACTTGAGGAGTTTCAGTCTTTTTTTTTTCTGGTTATGTCATTGCCTGCGTATGTGTGTTGGGGTGAATGAGGTGCATGGTTTCAGCCCCCATACCCTAGCCTCGGGCTCACTCCCCCACACTTAAGATGAACATTGTCCTCAATGTTCGTAGTGTTAGGGAATCACACTTGCTAGAGCAAACTGAAGAAAAGAAATGGATGAACTTAGTCCTTAAAGAAATAAAAGAACTTTATTTTACTAACTAATATTCTAAAAAGATAAATGACAAAAAGATGCCTTAACCTGTTCATGAGCAAGCATAAAAGATTATTGGTTATCAAGATAAACAGTGGATGGAGGGGGTACAGTACCGCCCATTAAATATGGTTTCAGGCGCTGACCATTTACTTTAAACGTGCCCTGAACCGGGTGGGTGAGTTCTATAGCCCCATGGGGAAAAACCTGTGAAATGGTAAAGGGTCCAGACCACCTGGATCTTAGCTTACCTGGAAACAAGCGGAGATGGGAATTATATAACAATACATGTTGGCCTACATAAAAGTCCCGTCTCAGCAAGTTCTTATCATGCCAGTTTTTTATTCTTTCTTTATAAACTTTGGCATTCTCATAGGCAGCAAGTCTGAATTCATCCAATTCATTCAATTGCAACTGCCTTTTAGCCCCTGTGGCCTGAATGTCAAAATTTAAGAATTTAAGAGCCCAATAGGCCTTGTGTTCTAATTCAACTGGTAAATGGCATGCTTTACCAAAGACCAATCTGTAGGGGGACATGCCAATGGGTGTCTTAAATGCAGTTCTGTATGCCCATAATGCATCATCTAATTTAATGGACCAATCTTTTCTGGCAGATGCTACTGTCTTTTCCAGAATTCTTTTGAGTTCCCTATTAGCCAACTCCACTTGGCCACTAGTTTGAGGGTGATAAGGGGTAAAAGTGAGTTCCCCTATCACTAATTATAGCTCGCGGAGTGCAAAATCTGGAGAATAGCTTCTTTAGGAAGTGTACCACCCTTCTTGAGTCATTTGTGGGTAAAGCCATGGCTTCTACCCATTTGAATACATAGTCAACTGCAACGAGGATATACTTATTTCCAAAAGAATTCGGGAAAGGTCCCATGAAATCTATACCCCAAACATCAAAGATTTCACATATCAAAATATTGGAAAGGGGCATTTCATTCTGTCGGGAAATGTTTCCCGATCTTTGGCATTTGTCACATATAGACACATACTTATGGGCATCTTTGAAAAGTGTGGGCCAATAAAAACTTGATTGCAAAACTTTGGTTGCAGTGCGACTAGCTCCAAAATGACCTACTACTTCTTTATCATGGCAAAATTGGAGTACCGACTCCATCTCCTCCTCAGGGACACATCTCCTTATGATCTGATCTGCACATAATTTATACAAAAAGGGTTCCTCCCACATATAATATTTTACATCAGAAAGGAATTTCTTTTTTTGTTGATATGAAAGGTTAGGAGGAAGGACTTGTGCAGCTAGATAATTAGCAAAATCAGCATACCAAGGATATGAGTATTTCTGTATTGAGTATAGCTGCTCATCCGGAAATTCTTCTTGAATGTTGTTGGTTATCTCCTCTTTTGAGCTTACCTTGTCCAACCGGGAGAGATGGTCAGCAGCCAGGTTTGCAGCACCCTTCATGTCTCTAATCTCAATGTCAAACTCTTGCAATAAAAGGATCCACCTGATCAGTCTTGGTTTTGAGTTTTGCTTGGTAAGCAAGTGCCTTAATGCTGAGTGATCTGTGTAGACAACAACCTTGGATAATATCAGATATGAACGAAACTTGTCAAGTGCAAATATTACTGCTAGCAGCTCCTTTTCTGTGGTGGTGTAATTGAGTTGGGGTCCAGTCAAGGTTCTGCTAGCATAGTAAATTGGCTGAAAATGTTTGTTCATTCTTTGTCCTAAAATAACTCCTATAGCAGAATCACTCGCATCACACATTAATTCAAATGGGAGGGTCCAATTTGGTGCTACCATGATAGGTGCATGGATCAATTTGTCTTTCAAGATGTTGAAAGTATGAAGGCATTCAGTTGAAAATTCAAAAGTTACTTCTTTTTGAAGCAAGGTAGATAATGGCTTGGCAATTTTTGAGAAATCCTTAATAAACCTCCTATAGAATCCGACATGTCCTAAGAAACTTCTCAAAGAACGAACAGATGTTGGGGGTGGCAGTTTTTCAATTGCCTCCACCTTGGCTTTGTCGACTTCTATACCTCTTTGAGAGATCTTGTGTCTAAGCACTATGCCTTCTTGCACCATAAAATGACATTTCTCCCAATTCAACACAAGATGTGTTTCTTTGCATCTAGTAAGCACCTGTTCCAGATTATTCAAACATGCATCAAACGAAGAGCCAAAAACTGAAAAATCATCCATAAAGATCTCAATAAATTTTTCAACCATATCAGAAAATATAGACATCATACATCGCTGAAAGGTAGTTGGGGCATTACATAACTCAAAGGGCATCATTCGGTATGCAAAGGTTCCATATGGGCAAGTAAAAGTGGTCTTTTCTTGATCTTCTGATGCAATTGGTATCTGGTTATACCCTGAATATCCATCCAAGAAACAATAATACTCATGCCCGGCTAGCCTCTCCAACATTTGGTCCATAAATGGGAGAGGGAAATGGTCCTTCCGGGTGGCTTCATTTAATTTTCTATAGTAAATACACACATGTCATCCAGTGACGGTTCTAGTAGGGATGAGTTCATTTTTCTCATTTGGAACAACAGTCATACCCCCTTTCTTGGGCACAATTTGCACAGGGCTTACCCAAGAACTATCAGAAATAGGATAAATGATCCCAGCATCTATCAACTTAATTATTTCAGCCTTTACCACTTCTTTCATGTTGGGGTTCAAGCGCCTTTGGGGCTGAACGGAAAGCTTGTTGTCCTCTTCCATCAAAATTCTGTGAGTGCAGATTGATGGATTAATGCCTTCGATATCTTCTACCTTCCAAGCTATAGCATTTTTGTGTTCCCGTAGCACTCTTAATAATTTTTCTCTTTGTAAGGGACTCAGTGTTGCGGAAATTATCACAGGGAGATCTGATGGTTCCTCAAGCAAAGCATACTCTAAATGGGATGGTAATTGCTTCAGTTCAAGGGTGGGGGGTTCTTGGGGTGATGGCTTACCCGATGGTCCAGGCAATTTGCCTAAGTTCTCTAATTTAAGAAACCCCTTTCCCTTGAATTGAGGCTTATCATTCATGTATGCTATCATGAGGTTTATTTCTTCATTTTCTCCTTCTTCAAGTTCTCCCTATTGGAGGAAGAGTTCAAGAGGATTAGTTATTCTACTTACCTGAAAGCATTCATCAATTGTCAATTCAATGGCATCAATCATAAAACAAGAATCATCACTAGAGGGTGCATGTTTCATAGCATCAGACATTGTAAAAATTATCTCCTCATCTTGTATCCTAAGGCTGAGTTGTCCTTGTTGGACATCAATCATTGCTTTCCCGGTAGCCAGGAAAGGTCTCCCTAGGATAAGCGGGACCTCCACATCTTCTTGCATGTCTAACACAATGAAATCAACTGGGAAAATGAATTTGTCAACTTTAACTAACACATCTTCAATGATCCCCCTAGGATGTCTAATGGATCTATCAGCCAATTGTAATGTCACTCTAGTGGGTTGGGGTTCATTCAACCCCAATTTCTTGAAGATAGAATATGGCATTAAATTGATGCTAGCTCCCAGGTCACATAAAGCTTTTTCAATTTTTAAACTGTCAATGGTACAAGGAATAGTGAAACTCCCTGGATCTTTGAGTTTCTAAGGCAGTTTGTTCAGAAGGATAGCAGAACATTCCTCATTTAAAGCAACTGTAGCCACATCTCCCAGTTTCCTTTTGTTTGCCAATAATTCCTTCAAAAACCTTGCATAGTGTGGCATCTGGGCTAAAGCATCAGCAAAAGGAATATTAATATGTAAACTTTTAAATATTTCAAGAAACTTACCAAATTCTTTTTCCAATTTTTGTTGCTTCAGCCTGTTAGGGAATGGAACTTGTGGTAGCTAATGCATCCCTTGTTGTGCTTCTGGTTGTTCCGTCTTCTGTTGTCCGATCCCAAGGCTTGTTTCTGCCTTGGGTTCAGCCTAATTCTTCTTTTCTACCTCTGGGAACTCTTTTCCATTCCTTAAGGTAATAGCTTGCACCAGCTCTCGTGGATTCACTTCAGTGTTGCTTGGAAGAGTTGCTGGCAGTCTGGAAGAGATTAATTGTGCCAATTGCCCCAGTTGGTTTTCCAGGTTTTTGATTGAAATTCTGGAACCTGGTTTCTGCACCTGCTATAAATTCTGTCATCAGTTCCTCCAAATTGGACTTTGGTTCAGGCTGATGATAAGTCTGGTGGAACGGCTTGGAAGTATGCTGATTTGGCCAGGACTGGTTTGAATGTCCCCTCCATCCTGGATGAAAAGTATGGTGACTCTGATAACCCTGCTGTCTTGACGAATTGCTGACATAGTCAACTTGTTCAGTAGATGGCCTGAACTGATTGCCAACTTGGCATTCAATACTGATGTGGCCTCCCCCACACAATTCACAATTAAGAGGCTGCACATGCATGGCAGCTATCTGCATTTCATCTATTTTCTTACTGAGTGCTCCTATTTGTGCAGATAGTGCCATATAATTATCAACATTATGCAAGCCATGTTGCTTCCTAGTTTGAGTTCTTTCAGAATGCCATTGATAGTTGTTGGCTATCATTTCCTCAATAAGTGCATGGGCAACCTCAGGAGTTTTATTATTTATGGACCCTCCGGCTACAGCATCTAATATGGTCTTATTTGAGTCAGTAAGACCATCATAGAAAGTCTGCACTTGCAGCCAAATGGAGAGGCCATGGTGAGGAACTCTCCTTAACAGCTCCTTGTATCGTTCCCATGACAAGTATAAAGATTCCCCCTCTTACTGAAAAAAAGTAGTGATGTCATTCTTCATTTTAGCAGTTTTAGATGGGGGGAAATATTTAGAGAGAAAACGACTGGCCATTTCATCCCACGTAGCTATTGATCCTACCGGTAATGAATTCAGCCATGCTTTGGCTTTATCCATCAAAGAAAATGGGAATAACCTCAACCTAATGGCATCATCACTTACCCCATTGTGTTTGAAGGTGTCACAAATTTCTAAAAAGTTAGAAATGTGTGCATTGGGATCTTCGTGGGCCAATCCACAGAATTGCATCATGTTTTGAATCATTTGTATGATGGCAGGTTTGATCTCAAAGTTGTTAGCAACAATATTGGGCCTGATAATGCTGGAGGCAGTTCCAGTGAGAGTGGGTTTGGCATAGTCCATCATAGTCCTCTGCTTAGCCATTTCTTGAGCCTCTTGAGCTTCTTGTTGGACTTGTTTGGCTGCTCTTAGTCGGACACGGAGAGTTCTTTCAATCTCCGGGTCGTAGAGGATTTCCTCCAGCTCGACTCTACTTGTCAAAAATTGCAAAAGTCAAGGCAATAAACAAGCCAATGTTCACAAAATAACTAATCTTATTACAACTGAAAATGTATAGTGAAATATTGGAATATACAAACCTACATCCTAAAACAAATAAATACAGCTAACTAAAAGCAGATCAACATCTTATTCAAGGTTCCTTTATCTACATCCATCGATTGCAACATCTGAATTCAGATCCAATTTAGTTGAGTTCAGATCTGCAAGTCTTTGGTATTGTTAGTCCAGAGAAAATTAACAAATAATAATTCAGATCTGAGCTGTATATCTCATACACACTCATTGGTATACACTACAATATACATCCATTAAGGTTGGAATCAAATCTGTGATGCTTTAGTGCTGAAATCATATCTGATCTGAAAAATATATTAAAAGGACCTAAAATAAACTAAAACCAGTCCTGAGTTAGGCTTGGTTTAAGGATTTTAAGCTCTACAATTGAAGCCCAAACCTGTATAGCTGATGCATATCAAACACTTGCTAAGACCTGAAAATCGGGTCTGCAATGTTTGGTATTGCAAGCTATTCGGTCCACACAACTTTTGTAGAAATCTGAAATCAGGTCTGCTAACTGTTGTACTATAGCAGCCCTGCTACAGATCTGAATGCTAAAAGAAATACTTGGAAAGTGCTAATTTTTTTATTAAATATCTGAGGCATCACAATTATTCAATCCAAACATACAACTCCTTAGCTAATGTAGCTCAGTTACAAGTGGATAAAGCAAATGTTCAGTTCACCCAAAATCCAAAATGTGCTCTGTATCAGTTCAGTCCTCAACTACAGTTCAGATCTGAATTTTCTTTCTCATTCTTTGCTATCCAATTACCTTTGGGGTATGTTGGATGTATCATAGGGTGAATTGGGGTGATGATAGCACCCAATTCACCTTAAACTTGTATCAGTTCATGTCTGAGTTCATCTGAACTCAGATATGAACTGAGTAGTTCTGCAATAGCAGAATTCAAGTAATAAAGTAGTGAGTGAAGTATCGTTCCCACAAGGATTTAGGAAATAAGTATCAATACTAAATTGAGTACTTCTTATCTGATTAACAAATAAATCTTGAACCTTAAATTGAACCAAAAGGAATGGGAGAGAATGATACCTGATACGGAGAAGCAATATCTCCCAACGAAGGTGTTCACGCCCAAGGAAGGATCCAAAGACTGCTCCCACTGAAGATGGCGCAGTGCAGGATGGAGCAGAATCAACAGTGTTCTTCCCCAAGAACTCTGTCCTTCGCAAGAAACAACAGGATGGAACGTGAGCACAGCTCCCTTTTCAATCATTTCTCAAAGAATTGATGTCAAGATCCAATCTTGACTTCTCCCACAGCTGGAGATCGAATTGGCAAACAGGGCGGCAAGAGCAGGGAGGCGGCAAGAGAGTATTCGCAGGGTGCAGAATTCTCTCTTCTTGATTTCAGCACTAAAGAGGATCTGATGTGTTTCTTGGTCTCTCTCAAGGCTGCCACCCCCCTTCTTTCTTTTGTTAACTTGAAAAGATCAGCTCCTAATCCCATTAGGAGGTGCTTATCCAAATCATATTTGGATCAGCCTTCTCTTCTAATGATAAGGATAAACCCTTATCTTATCTGTAGATTAGATTAGCTTTATCCTAATCTTATTAGGAGGTTTCTAAATCTGAATCACATTCAGATCTGGACTCTCTGAGTGGATAGGATTAAGACCCTATCTTAACTGCTAATCCATCTCAGAATTCGCCCCTTTAATTAACTAAATTAATAGCCCAGTTCGAAATGGACTTTAGGCCCATTAAGCTTATGTGCTCACTTAACCTTCCTAACTGATGCCCAGTTGGGCTTCCTTGTATGGCGTGGGACCCAAGCATTGATCTACACATCAGCCACATGGGTTCGGCCCAGCCTTTGTTACAAGGCCTGGTCGAATACACTATTAAAGACAGTGCACCCCCTGAAACCCATCAAATGGGCTCTATGAGCCCAACACTTACCCTAAGTGGTCCCTGGGCCAAGCCACCTTGTAACACCCAGGGACTGTGGGCAGATGCAAGATTATCCCATCAGGTATTATCCTTAATGGTCTTACACTTAACCTCTTAGCCCATTATGATCATACACTGTCCGACAAGAGAGGACCTCTCCCTCGGCTGCAAGGAACAGTGCTGCACTCTCCACTTATATGGATCTCGGGAATTAAAACCCTTTTGCAAACATTTTAGAAACCATAATATATACACTTTTATATCTCATATAAAATATATTTTGCAAAACAAATTTCAACGGTTGAAATCGGTTGCCGACAGTCTTGGTTTCCAACAGTGAGAGTGCATCCCCGATCATTACCTTTTTCCAACAAAGGGGCTGATCCTGTCACTATGATCACCCACTCAGATGAATTCTCGGATTGTCCCAACATACCCAGGTTTTGACCCCCGCTAAGGATCTCACTGATTGGTACATCAAAGACAGCCCGATCCGACACCTAGTGCAGTACTATAGTCGAGTCTAGGGGTCGGGTGTAACTTTCCAGTTTTGCCCATCAATCTCCAAGGTCCAGGGCAATATTGGAAATCTGGTCCAGTTCAAAGATTCAATTAATCCCACACTGTATGTGCCTAGGGTCTCACCCCGGTAGCTGAGACAAGCCACCCCAACCAATTTGGTGGCACCACAGTGTCAGCCTTGTCAGGATAGGTCTCCCTAGACCGACCCACTGGCTGTGAACATTCACAACAAACACGAGTCTCAATAAGTGTCCAGTTTAAGGGTAATACACAGAAACATACCAAGGGAACATGAATCAAATATGTACTTTTATTCATTTACAATAAACTCATAAAGTACATCAATTTTGATTAAAGCTAAGGACATACAAAACTGTCTAACATATGTCAGATGTATCATAGGGTGAATTGGGGTGATGATAGCACCCAATTCACCTTAAACTTGTATCAGTTCAGGTCTAAGTTCATCTGAACTCAGATCTGAACTGAGCAGTTCTGCAATAGCAGAATTCAAGTAATAAAGTAGTGAGTGAAGTATCATTCCCACAAGGATTTAGGAAACAAATATCAATACTAAATTGAGTACTTCTTATCTGATTAACAAATAAATCAAAACTTTAATGAAAGCTAAAAATCCTAAATTAATATCTATCTAAATCATTGGCCCAATTGCCTTCAAATTAGGTTAGAAGAGTAAGCAGTAAGTTTCAATCTCAGAATTCAGCAACCAATCAATTTGGATCATTCGAATAAATCATAATTGAGCCTTGGTTTGGTGAAACCCCAAGGTCATGAACAGCCTCTCTCAAGCGCATGTTCGTCCTATCCATGAGTGACAATTCTTCTATCTCTAACAAGAATCTAATCCCCATGCATGCATTTCTTCAAACACTTCTAAGGCATCAATTCAAAACGGAATTGATCACCAACTGAATTGTGCAAGTTATCTCTAATCTTGCATCCAATTCAGTTCTTGAATAGTAGATTTGAATTCCTAGAGTCTCTCTCAAGCGCTCTAGGAATTCCAAGCTTTAGATCCATTCGGCCAACTCTCCCCCCTCCTAGAAGCCTCCTTATATAATTTTTCAAGGGGGCTCTTGCCCCTTCTTGAAGTCTATAGAATTGGGTGTATTACACCCCTCATGAACCTTCTAGAGTGCTCCCTCCTTCTCTTCAAGAAACTTCTAGGAGTTGCCGCCCCTAGCTCCCTTTGGGCTGCTATTTGGGCTGCAACTTAGCTTGCTTTTGAGCTCATGTAGGCTACACTATAGGCTGTTTTTTGGGCTAAAAATGGGCTGGGCCAAAATTTCATTCTTGCTAGGCTTCTTCCCTTGGGTTTTCCAAAGAGTTAGCTTGCATTACTTGGGCCGAATGAAACTCCCTTGCTCTCATGGCTGGGCTGGGCTGAACTTGATAAATTTTGGGCTTTCTTTTCTTGCTTTTGCCTTCTTTTTCTTGATTTGGCTGCCCCTGAAATCTTTCTTGCAATCAAGCTAAAATAGGGAAAAATCTAATTAAACCGGCATAAAATTTCATGCAAAAACCTCATAAAATATAGATAAATTGTAGGTTCATCAAGGCACGCCAACATCCATTACCAACCTGCTGCCGACCTGAAGTACCTCACCAGCCCATGGCCCTTCTCACAGTGGGGAATCAACATTGGTGGTAGTAGTGGATTACTTTACAAAGTGGGTAGAGGCGGAACCCCTAGCAACAATCGCAGCTCGAACTGTACAAAACTTCTTTTGGAAGAGCATAGTATGCCGCTTTGGACTACCTTGAGTGCTCATCTCTGACAAAGGTAAGGAATTCGAATAGAGCCATACTCCACGGACTAAAAGCTCGCTTAGCCCAAGCTAAGGGTCTCTGGGTAGACCAGCTACCCAGCGTACTATGGGCTTACCGAACCAATCACCTCTTCGGCATGGGCGAGCTAGTTCCAGTTGCCTCTTCGGCATGGGCGAGCTAAGTCCCAGTCACCTCTTTGGCATGGGCACCTAAGTCCCAGTCACCTCTTCGGCATGGGCACCTAAGTCCTAGTCACTTCTTCGGCATAGGCGAGCTAGTCCCAGTCGCCTCCTTGGCATGGGCATCTAAGACCTAGTCGCCTCTTTGGCATAGGCAAGTTACTTCTAATGCCTAAAATTGTAGACAGCTCGGGTGTGAGCCTTGCGATGTCTAGCCCACTTTGGCATTTATCAACAAGTTGAGCCCATTAGGGACAACCAGCATTTAGATGAGTAGTCCGTGTGCGGACAGATTGGGTATATACTCTACAATATTGGTTACCTTGGCATACATTACGTAAAGTTGCCCCTACTAGTAGTCCAAGTACACAGTTCGGGGTAACAAACACTAAGATAAAGTTTTACTTTGGTTATCCTTACTTGTTGTCCAGCTCGGTAGCTCGGCAATTCGGGTAACCTATACAATTCTTACTTTGCTTGAAAAAATTTATATTTTATTGATTGAAAAAGTGTGAGTACAGGGATTTTGTTGAAACCTGAGCTCAGTGGCCTCGGGCCATACATTCAAGACACAGAAAGAAGAAGAAAAAAGCAAAAATCACTTAGAAGAATTACCAGTTGGGTCAGTCTCCAAGTCCTCCTGACCCGAGGGGCCCGCCTCTTCGGCTTCATCGTCACTTTTCTCCTCGGATGAGCTGGGCTCTTCGTTCGCTGCCTTTGCCACCTCGGGGGTAAGGCCTAACATAGTAAGGACTCCAGGATCAAGGTCAGGGAACTTCTTCCGCACTAAGTACCGGCACAACTTGAACCCGGAACAGTAGGAGCTCGATCCATACTCGACTTGGAGATCATGGAACTCCGAGGATTCCTTGAAGTGTTTGACAACGTGACTTCTTTCCTTAGCTCGTGCCTCTTGGATAGCGGTCTCAAAGATCTCAGTCCGCTCCTGAATCACTACTACTCAGTCAGCGTCGAGATCTGCTCCAGTTGCTTTGTTTTCTCCTCAGTCAGTGCGAAGATTAGTTCCTGCTGCTTCTCCTTCTCCTCCGTCATGGCCAAAATCAGCTTCTGCTGACTTCAGGCTCCATTCTTGGCCCAAAGTATTTCACCCCGAGCTAGCTCTAGTTCATGGTGAAGCTCACATGCCTTTTCTTTGGCTTCCAGAGCCCGCTTCAAACAGATCTCAGACTGGCGACATGTCAACAATTGAATGGCGGAGTTCACCTAGCAAACAAAACTGAAATAAGTACATTTGAAATTAACAAAGAAATAAACTGTGAAGTAAGGTACTTACCACCATGTAGTAATCGGAAACTCGGGCTCCGAGCAGGGCTGTGGACATGTCAACCCATTCCGCGACCTCGTCAGGGAAGGTGGCATCCCTGCTCTTGCACATTGCAAGCTTGAGAGTCATTATGCTCTAACTAGAAGGCTTGGGCCTCGGTGCAGAAGTGCTCTCCAGCCTACAAGGTTGGACACTCTCTGGCTCGGGTACAGAAGTGTTCCCCGGTTCACGAGACTGAGCACCCTCCTCCTGGTCGTCATCCAGGTCCACAACGGGGGTTGATGACGAACCTCCTCCTTGAGGAGCTTGGCAGAGACCGGCTCCACAACCAGGACCTCGGATGGGGCAGGGGCTGAAGGGTCGGCCTCCCGACGAAGCCTCTTTGATGCCTTCCTCTTCTTTCCTCTCTGAGAGCTCTTGAGAAGGCTCTCGGCATCGACCTCCGGCATGGTAACTGCAAGAGCAAAAGGTTAGCCGCGAATTAAAAAGAACTTTAAAATAAAGAACTAAGGTGAAAACCTACCAGGAGGGCTCAGACCAACTCGCACAAGCTTCTCCTTGGCCAAGAAATCCTTCATCTCGAGGCTGAGGTCCCTCCACAAGTTGATGACTGCCCTAGTTTTTGCATCTAAGCTCACCCTAGGATCCTTGATAGCTACCCTCCAATGGGGTGGAAAAGACCACCCTTCAGGATTTTGGACAATGAAATACCTCCTTTTCCAGGATGGAACCTTGTTCGGGCAGCTGAACAAGATTTTGAAACCAAGCCGAGGTGAGATGTAATAGCTTTTTCTGACGTCCCCGCGCAGACAAGCAGAGTTTCGCTTGATCACACAGATCGAGCTGAAGGTGTCTAAGGACAGAGGCCGGTTGTATGTGTGGAACAAAGAGATAGTACCAACTATATTCCGCATAGAGTTCGGATGTAGCTGGTAGATGGTAATGTTAAAAAACTTAACTACCTCTATAATGAAAAGGTGAAGCGGGAAGCGTAGCCCCACCGCGAGCTGCTCCTCAAAGACCGTGAGCTCATGATGATCATGAAAACAAGGGTATTGACCTAAGGGAAGGCTAAAAACCAAGCTATCGGGAAAGACGATAGCGAGCAACAAGGTACATTAGCCTATCAGAAGTTAGGGTAAAAGGATCAAAGTCATTTGGATCCCGAGCCCAGGAAGAAGATGGGGCCCCCATCCTAGAGGATAGACCCTCTTCTTGAACCTCGGTTTCCCCGAGCCGAGATGGCTCAACTTCGAAAGCAGAACCTCCCCCGTAGGGGCCGCAGATTGCACTGTGACACCCTCAACCTCGCTAGAACTACCTAAAAGTCTATCTACGCTAGAACTGGACATGATTAAAAAACAAAGGAAGAACAAGAAAATACAAGCTCACCGTAAAGAAGGTTGACCACGGAAAACAAAGAGAAGAGCGAGCTGAAGGATTCTGACGCAACCTCATAACAGACTTGTGAATTTGTGGCGAGAAAAATGAGTCACGGACTCCCTATTTATAGCCGCTATGTCCGAGAACTAACGGTTAGGATCGAAGCAATCCAACAGCTCCTAGGAAAACTGGTTGTGCGACCCCCAAGGATAAAATTGGTTTAGCGTGTTCTTTGACATCCATGGAGTTTATAGATTGTGTGACGTACGCGCGTAGGCCAGACGTGACCTGGGTTTTCCTGGTTGAGCAGGGTGGCCGAACAAGTCCGACCCATTAATCATCTGGCTAGCTGCCCAGACCTCAAGCCAAATCCACTTGGCTTGTCATGAAATCCCTGCACCGGGTCAGGACCCCTGGCTCGGGGAGTGGGGGGCAATTGATGAAGGGTAATTTGTCCCAACCTAATGATAATGGGACACGTGGACACGACCTAAACTAGTAGGCTGACAACTCACTTTGACACGCCAAGTCCACAGTGGATCGAGCTCGAATAACCAGACCACCTTGGGACGAGTCCACCTTGTGACAAATCTACCTCAGTGCAAGGTTACATCAGGACTACCTCAGTCCCAAGGCACTTTGGCAGCCTGGCACCTTATAGGCAGCTCGCCTCTTAGTCAGACCAACCACCACATGGTAGTTCCAAGGATCTCATCACCGTACTCCGCATCTTACGGATTGTAACTTAACGGCTATATTAGCTCACCCACTCCCCAATTAAGGCGGAGATGGGCAACCTTACCGGTTGGTGGCACTCTCCCCTCCTAACACGAAAGCGGATCCCATCACAACGAGGATGCAGGAACTGCTTCACCAAACCCGCAGGGACTCTAGTATATAAAGACCTCACCCCCCAGGGGTGAAGGTATGTTGTGTAATCTTTGCTCTCTAGCTCTCTAATTTTCTGATATCATCTTCAAGCTCTCTACTAAGTGCT
This sequence comes from Nelumbo lutea, assembly GCF_056320005.1. Taxonomy (NCBI): domain Eukaryota; kingdom Viridiplantae; phylum Streptophyta; class Magnoliopsida; order Proteales; family Nelumbonaceae; genus Nelumbo; species Nelumbo lutea. The sequence continues at coordinate 138,803,018 of NC_142684.1, read as the reverse complement.
ATCTTAGCCATTGAAGTGTCCCCGTCGGGTAAGCTACCCAAGGATCTCTGAATCCTTTCTTGTAGGAACCTCAATTCTCGTCATTGTTGGTAGCCAAATCGTCTCCAGCAAGGAGCAACCGGATTACGCCACATCACAACCCAACTCAACCTAACTTGGTTCATTTTCTAATATTTCTGATCGACTTCAATTCAATAATTTCCCAACCCGACCAGGTCGAACCAACCCAACCATAGATATGTATTAATATTTATACTTTAAATATAAATTTTTAATACAAAAAAGTGGAAAATTTTCATATTTCTTAGTCTAAAATAATTTAATTGTAAATTTAATTTTTTTAATTTATTTTTTAACAATATCACTGTAACTTTTTAAATTTAATTTTAAATCTTTTAAACTAGCTTACCAAACTGAACACCAACACAAATTGATACAACTTGAGTTTGTAAGTTTTCACTAATGGTCACTTAAACCAAACCTACAACCAAACCAAACCGACTTGTGAACACTTCTAATTTCAGCTAAATTAATAGTCTAATGTCTAATAAATAACAATAGTTGAATCACCAATAATTATTGAAAATTTAAAGCAAAAATGTTTTGAAAATAAGTTATAACAAAAAAACAATAAATAACTAATAAAATTACAACAAATATTATAATAACAAAAATACAATAAATTGCATAACCGCCAATAAAGTTTAATCTCTAATAAATATTAATCAATAAATGATAACGAAAATACATAATTACTAAAAAATTTATAACATAAATACAATAATTCCAATAAGTACAATAAATTAAACCTAAGAAGTTAAATGACAATAGTTTAATCTCCAATAATATTTTGTTAAATAACAAAACAAAAATATATTTATACAAAATTATAAAAAACATATTTATCACAAAAATACACTAAATGTTTATTGAAAATAAAATAAATATTAATTTTAGTATATATAAATATATAAAAATATAGATAAAGATTTTAAAATTATTATTAATAAATTTTAATTTTTGAAAGTCATTCTCTAAACTTATTAATTGATATAAGTGAAATAATGTTTTTATTAGTACATTAATAATTGAAATTATTATTTTATTTTTAATACCTCTTTTATAATCTTATTATCAAATATTATTAAATGTAATATAATTATTTTTGTGTTTTTGATACAAATTTTAAAGTTATTACATAATTTATTTATTTAGCCAATTCTTTTAATTTTTAAATAATATTCAAAGTATGATTTAGTTAATAGATATTTCAATATTTAAAATATTTAAAAATTATTTATTTACAACATTATTTAGTCATTTAAATAATATCATTTTTTAAATTTGTAAAATATTAATTATTTATTGAATTTAATAATACATAAAAATATAATTTATACTATTATTACATTTTTTTAAATAATATTTACATATTAAATTGAATAATCTATAAAATTATAATTTATATTGTTACTACATAATTTTGTTATGAATTTCATAAAAATATAAAATTAATAATAATAAAAATATTATTAAATTAATTATAATTATTGTTTGTGCTATTAATAATATTTTAAAGTTATTACATAATTTCATTATAATATTTAAATAATTCTTGTACTCTTTAATTCAAACTTTCTTTAGATGGATATATATGAGCAGTGGGAGAGAAGATAAATGGGAATTAACGATAATTTAGGAGAAAGTGGGGTATAGTGGTGTCACTTGACTAGACATTAGAAAAGCAAATCTCTCTTTCTTGCCTTGGAACTCTCTTGTCACGTAGCCTATTGAGAGGCTTGGGTTTGATGAAATGAATCAAGGGAAATGTTTAATGAAAGAGCAAGGATGGGGTAAGGGAGAAGGATAGAGCGTTCAAGGAGAAAAGATACTAGGGGGAATGGAAGAAGGGGAGGGTTGTTGGCATGGGCCCTCTCTCTCTCTCTCTCTCTCTCTCTCTCTCTCTCTCTCTCTCTCTCTCTCTCTATCTATCTATATATCTATCTATCTATCTATAAACAACCTAGAAAGAAATAAAGGAAGAAAAGAAGAAAAAAAAACTTTGTATTGGGATCCTTTTCTCCAACATTGTTCTGAGTCATAATAAAACAAAATACAATGACTAAAAATCTATATCAACAATTCAACTCAACTGAAATGCCACCAATACAGACAGCTTCAGGTAACCTAAGAAAAGGTAGGCCAACCTTTTCTTTCAAACAAAACATAGCCTTAGTACAAAGTGGCCACTCTTAAGGGTGCAAATCTGGTGGGCTAGGTAAGGGATAATGTCAATCCAGGCCCAACCTAAGAGTTGTGCCTAAACTTGAGCTCATACCACGCTCGATGTCAATACACTCAGTTTAGTTAACTAGCCTACACTGAAACTTGACACGTGTATTTATATATGCACATATGCAAATATGTATGTATATATCGTGAATAAGTGGTTTGAGAAATAAGTACTTATTAGTATTTGTGGGGTCCTTTCCCAAACCACTTACACTTATTTTAAGTACTTATTTGGGTTAAAGTGTTTGGTGAGCCACTTAACCAATAAGTACTTATTTTTGTGAAAATGACAATTATAACCCAAACTTAACAAATGCATATATGTGTTATTTTATGAACATCATATCCCATGTGGCACTATTAAATGATTTATTTTATTTATGAAAATACAATAAATGAGCTGAAAATAATTTCTTATAATAATAATATTATTATTAATGTATAAAAGTATTTCATAAAGTACTTTTATAATAATAATGATAACAACAACAACAACAACAACAATAAAATGCTGGATAATTTGTACAGTGGTAAAAAAAATTGGAAATTCAAAAGAAGGCTAGGAGATTAGTTGAGACATGGAAGAAACAAGTTGAAGGAGAAATGAATATAAACTATGCAAAATCTGGGTCTAGTCAAGCTGTTTCATGGCCCAGTATAAGCCCGGTTCAGTTAGGGTTAGATCCATTGTACAACCTTCTGCACCTAAAATACTACCAATTAATCATGATCACGGGGGATTTTGTTAAGGGAAATTTCCCAATCAGTACCCTATACTTTGGGCCTAGTGTCACTTAGGTCTTCGAACTTAAAATGCGACAATTCAGTACCTTAACTTTTAAGACGTGCCAATCCAATTGGTTGGTTGGTAGTGGCACTATAAAATGGGAGTTGGTGGTGGCACATCAGATTTGCCTCCAACAACAACTAGATTAGAGAAGAGTAGTGAGAAATCTTGCTTGTTGTAGCCACTGGCTGTCCAGTTGCACCCTCTCTTTATTGTCCCTCCTAGTTTTTATAAAATGGAGAAGACAATAGGGTTAAGAGAGGGGCACTCAACGAAAATGTCAAAAAATATATGGATTATTCTTGTATAAGAGAAAAAAAAATAAGCACTTATATATTCAATAAGTGTTTAAAAGAAGTTGGCCTAAAGTTGTTTATTTTTTAAACACTTATTTTCAGCATAAGTACTTATTATCCTGAGATTTTTTTCCAAATGTGAATAAGTACTTATTTGCCACTTATTGTTGAAAGGAGGGAGAAATCCATCGTATGGACGCCAAGAAAGCAGCGGAATAGGTGGGCGAATGTCAAAAATTTTTCTCCCTTCAATCAACTGGGAATCGCATTCCCTTATTTTAGAATCAAATATTCAAGGATCTACTCGAACCAAACCAGACCAGATCTGAACCAAAGATCAGGAGAAGGGTTATACCTGATACAGAGAATCAAAATCTCCCAACGTTGGTGTTCACGCCCAAAGAAAAATCCAAGATCTGCTCCTGCTGAAGATGACACAACGATGGTGGGGTAGAACCAATAGTGTACGTTCTACGTACCAAACTCTTCACAAGAATCCATTGGAGGCTTAGTGCATTGAACCAAATAAGTCTTTTAGCAAAGACTGATCTCAAGAACCTGTTTCTTGATCTTCCCTTCAAAGCAGTTTGAACCAAGCACTAAGGTGGTGGCGGCTGGAGGATTTCCTAAGGCTGAAAGCGGCGTGGAAGCAAATTTCGGCTTAGGAAGAAGAGATCCTATCTCAGATTGCAGAAGTTGTTACTGCAAAACCCTAGGTCAAATTCTTGTAATTCTAGATTAGGGTTTCCTCCTTTCTTAGTGATTAAGAAATCTCCTAATCCTATTAGGAGTTATCCCAATCCAAATCTGTATTTGGATAGGGGATAATCTTAATCCTATCTACAGGTTATGTCAGCCCACTCTTGATCTTATCAGGAGGTTACCAAATTCAAATCACATTTGAATTTGGTCTCCAAGAGTGGATAGGGTTAGAACCCTAATCCTTCAGCTAACCCTAATCCCAGATACGCCCCCTTAAGTGGGTGATCATATCAGCCTAGGCCAAAATGGGCTTTAGGCCCAATAAGTAATCAGTGCTCAATAAGTTTCCAAACTACTGCCCAGTTGGGCTTCTTTGTATGGCGTGGGACCCAAGCATTGATCTACACATCAACCACATGGGTTTGGCCCAGCCTTTGTTACAAGGCCTAGCCGAATTCACTAGAAACCCCAGTGAACCCCTTGAGCCCATCACATGAACGTTATGGGCCCATAACTTACACTAAGTGGTCCTTGGGCCAAGCCATCTTATAAAAACCCAGGAACTATTGGCAGATGCAAGATTAGCCCATCAGGTGCAACCCTAAATAGCCTTATACTTAGCCTCTCAGCCCATAATGATCAAACACTACCCGACAAGAGAGGACCTCTCCCTCGGCTGTAAGGAATAGTGTTGCACTCTCTGCTCACATGGACCCCGGGAATTAAAACCATTTGTAAGCATTTTGAAACCGTATAAGTATATATATCATATATATAAAATTTGCAAAACAAAATTCCAACGATTGAAATCAACTGCCAGCAGTTTGGTTTCCATCAGAGAGAGTGCATCCCCGATCATTACCTTTGTCCGACAAAGGGGTTGATCCTATCACTATGATCACCCACTGAGATGAATTCTTAGACAGTCCCAACGTATCCAGGTTTTGACCCCCGCTAAGGATCTCACTGATTGGCATATCAAAGACAACCCAATCCGACACCTAGTGCAGTATCATAATCGAGTCTAGGGGTCAGGTGTAACTTTTCAGTTTTGCCCATCAATCTCCAAGGTCTAGGGAAATACTGGAAATTTGGTCCGGTTCAAGGATTCAAGTAATCCTACACTGCATGTGCCTTGGGTCTCACCCTAACGGCTGAGACAAGCCACCTCAACACCTGGCAGCACACCAGTGTCAGCCTTGGTAGGATAAATCTCCCCAGACTTATCCAACGGCTATGAAGGTTCTAAACTAACACGAGTCTCATTAAGTATCCAGTTTAAGGGTCTTACACAGAAATATACCACACAACATGAATCAAACATGTACTTTATTTATTTACACTATGCCAAAAGTACATCAAAACTGATTGGAGCTAAGGGCATACAAAACTGTCTAACAATTTTGTGGTCCCACCACTTATTTTATGTACTTATTTTAATAAGAACTTTAAAATAAGCCCAAAATTTAGACTTAGGCCTTGTTTAATTTCACTTAGAATAAGTACTTATTTTAACAAGTGCTTATTTTAAGTGTTGGGACCACACATTAAGTGGTAATTAAGTGTTTATGCATGTTTGACAAAAAGTCACCAATAAGTACTTTTTTTAAAAAGAAGCACTTATAGAAAAAGTGACCTGAGAGTTACCTTTTTTTTTCAACACTTATTGGACAAGTGCTTATTCGAATGACATGGGACAATACAATCCCTAATATTTTGTTAATCGCCAAACTACCCCCATGTGAGGGTTTTCTTCTCTCTTCTTCCATTTGAATTCCAAATACGCGGGGGGTGGCACACGATACCTGGTTTGTGATCGGTGACGGCCGACGGTGAAAAAAAAAATGACCGATGGACTAGTCATTTTGCCAATGACTATTGATTTATGCATTCCTTTGTCAACTTGAACCAAGGTTCAAAATATCGACACGTATCGGCCCGTATCGACCAATATGTAACATTCTGAGACCCCTCCAATACGCCCCTATAGTGGGTGTATTGGAGGTTTGACCGGTTTAGGGGGTAGAGGAGACCTAAACTGGTCCCCTGAACTGGTTGCAGAAAAAAAAAAAAAAAAAAAAGCCTGAAACACTATATCGATTTGCCCGATACACCCATACCGGCGTATCAGGCATATTGATTTTTTGAACCTTGACTTGAACTATTTCTCTGGGTTTTCTTAATGCCTGAACTCCCCTCTTTGGCGTGTTCTCAGATCTATCTTGAGCGAGTTTAACAACGACAACCCATCGTCCGGATGCCAATGGATGAAGGTTAGTTTACCCAAATGAACCCCCTCCATGTTTGATGTTGTTGTTTGTTTGTTTTTTTTTTTTTTTTTTTGGGGGGGGGGGGGGATGAATATTTGGCTGAATAGATTTTTTCAAATTTTATAGATGAGAAATTCAAAATATTTTGGGCATTTTTTGGTTGCATTGTATGTATGATGATTCCTATGGATAAGTAGCATTTTTCTAGGTTTTCTTGTTGAAGATCATGCAAAAAAATATGTTGAATTATGTGGTGGCAACATTTTTGTTGATTATTTTGTAACTTTCTCTCTTACGCAGTTACGCTCTCTCCCTCTTTCCGGGTTTGAATTCAGGCTTCATTGTTCGTGAAGGGTGGTCTCTTGATTTTTTCACAACTAACCGCCTCAAACCCAACTGGGATGTTACTCAATCCAACACTACCTTAGGGTATTGGGGAATTTTATTTTTCAGATTTTTTATTTAATTAGTTTTATAATTTTTTTAAGGGAAAAATGGATGGCTTAAGGGAGAGATCCTGTTTGAAAGAGCTAGTGAGAACTTATTGTGGATTTTCTTTACCAGAGAAAAAGACAAGAAAAATGTGTTGAAGGATGAACCATGGATGGTGAAAGAATGTACTCTCCCCTTGAAAGAATACCCAGATGACATCTTACCCTCTAAAGTGTAATTGAATACCATTGATCTATGGGTAAGAATACTAGACATCCCCATAGGACACAGAACCAAGGAAACCAGAGCATTGTTAGTGCATGAAGCTGGGGAGGTATTGGAAACAAGGCCCAAAGAAGATAGGAGGAAGAAAAAGAAAGAAGAGTGGAATAAGGGGTTGAGAGTTAGGGTGAAGGTTGATATCAGGAAACCACTAGTGTCGGGTGCTAAAGGAGCTTTGGAAGATGGAAAGGAGAAATGGTTTCCTTTCCAATATGAAAATCTGCCAACCTTTTGCTACAAATGTGGTAGGCTTGGATATATGAAAAAGGGGTGCTCTAAAAAATTAGATTATACCAAATCAATCGAAATGCTAATTGCAAAGATGGGTGAACAAAGCCTGGAGGCATCAAAGGTCTTCATCGGCTACGGCCCTTGGTTAAGAACTGGAGTTGGGAAAGAAGATGATCAATTCCTAAATCTTGAGAAGAAGAGGAAAGATCAAAATGAGAAAAAAACAGAGATGAAGATCCAATAGGAAGAAGCTCATGATAAAGAGGCAGCTTTGATGAAACCAAACAAGGAGACTCCTAAAACCAACTTGGCAGTTGAGGGTGATAGTGGAACTGAAATCAGTGAAGCAAAGGAAGAAGGATCTGCAATTCAAATAAGTTCCAAAACACCAGTTAGAAGAAGATTGTTTACTGATGATCTCGCCAAAGAAGAGGGTATGGCAATCATGGAAGGAGTTCGCCGGAATCTCAATGTTTTATTGTCTCTAGCAAGCTATTTCCGACGAGGAAGCTCAAGCAAATGTGAGGAAGCATGGAAGAGAAGAAACTTTAATCCCAGTCGAGTAAGTTTTTCTTTTCCAGGAAACTTCGCAAGAAACAAAATGGACTAGACTACTGAAATCAACATAAAAGGAAAGATGTGTCTCTCCTTACACGTCTTACCTAATATGGAAATAAGGGAAGATGTTGGCGTAAAGATGGGAGAAATGTAGGTTTCTTATTCAAGAGAGTTAACAAAAGGTGAGCCAAAGGTTGCATGAGACTGGAGAACTACTTGTAGAAGCAAACAACTGAAGTTTAATAAGTCAAGAGATATGGGATGACGTGGTGGGTATGGGCAAACAGCATGACCTGAGTAATCCAGATCCAAACCCGAATAAAAAAGAGGAGAATGCCCTAGTCTCTCATCTGGTTGAAGAAACCTGTAGAGAAAAGAGGAGCAGACAACCGAATCTAGATAAAAACAAGGAAGAGGGAGCAAAATGCAGGAAGAGAGACAAAGAGAATGAAGAACATGGTCTGGAAGGCATAGAAGGGGAGATCCTCAGCTACTTCAAGAGAGATATCGAGCAACAAACACCAATGACAACAAACTAGAGCTGGACAGCAAACTGCGAACAGGTATGTCGAACCCAGAAAATAGATGATGAGCTATATTTATGTTACCATGATGATCAATCAGTAGATAGTTTGTCATTTGCAAATGTTATTTTTAGCACAAAAAAAATCCTTACAAACACAAAAAAGTATGGATGCTTCAAACAAAAGGAAGAAAGTGGAAAGATAAAATGTAAGAGGAAAAAAAAAGAAAAACTGAGAATAGGAGAACAGGTTTTGGAAAGAAAATGTAATAATGAAATGAGCATAAAGAAGGAAGATATAGGAAAAAATAGACTATAGAGAATAAACTCAAAGATTTTTTTACAAAGACAAAATAAAAAGAAAACTGGCAGAAACAATAAAGCTAAGAATAGAGGAGAATGAATTAATGGAGCTAAAAACAGAAAAATTTCCTCCTATCATTGGAAAAAAAATCTAAAAACAAAAATAAGAGAAAAGAACATAATAAATATTTCCCTTGGAATAATAAAGCTAGAGTGGAAATTATGAGTTCAGGGTCGAAATATACTTGGAATAAAAAAAGGGACAAAGAAGCAAATGTACAAGAAAAATTAGATAGAGGGCTATGTAATCTAGAGTGGAAAGAAAATTTCCTTGATGCAAAAGTTATTGTCCTTACAAACCATGATTCTGATTACCTTCCAATATGCCTAGATACCAAAACAATAACTTTTAAAATTAGCAAACCATTTAGGTTTGAAGAAATGTGGCTTACCCACAAAAACTATGTAGAGGTTATTAAGGAAGCTTGGATTGAAAGCAAAGCAACAATGTTGATTTTATTGTTCCAAAAAAATGTGGAGAATTAAGTAGGATTCTAAGGAGTTGGAACAAAAAGAGGTGAAATGATGGCTTGAAAGACTCAAAGGAGAGCTTAATAGGGAGAGAGAAAAGAAATTGTCAAATTATGATCAAGAAAAGATCAATCAACTTGAAAAAATATCTAGATGAATGGATAAGAAGAGAAGAAATCATGTGGACCCAGAAAGCTATAGTAAACTGAATTAATTTTGGGGATAGGAATACAAGGTTTTTTCATAACCAAACAATCAGAAGGAGAGCAAAAAATAGGATTTTAAAGCTGAAAAATGAGTCTAGAGAGTGGTTTGAGGGACAAGAAAATATAAAAAAGATCATGGAAAATAATTTCTAGCAAATTTATACATCTTCTTGCCCCATAGAAATTGAAATAGCCTGAATTACCAAAAATATGAGGTGTTCTATAGCAATAACATGCACCCCAAATTGAAAAAGATGGTCTCAAATGTTTTAAAAATTAAAAAAGTGAACAAACCATCTATATATTTGGAATCTTATCCTCTTGTAAGTAGGAAAAAGAATCAGATTTTTGAGTATATTGCTAAGAGGGTATCAAATAAAGCCAAAGGCCTGAGGGGATCTCTGCTATCTCAAGCAAAAAAAGACGTCCTTATAAAATCAGTCTTGACTACTATCCCAACCTATTACATGTCTTGCTTCCTACTCCCCAAAAGCATATGTAACTCCTTAGCAAAAAGCCAAAAATCCTTTTGATGGGGAGATAAAGAAGATAAAAGAAAAATAAGATGGGTAAACTAGAATCAAATCTGTAAAAACAAAACAAATGGGGGCTTAGGATTCAGAAATCCTAAGGCTTTTGACCTTGCTTTGCTTGCCAAATTAGCATGGAGACTTTGTTCTGCTACCACAAGCTTATGGGCAAGAGTTCTAAAAGCAAAATATTATCCTAAGCACCATTTTACCCATGCAAAGCTCAGAAGCTAGCCTTCATGGGGGTGGAGTATTTTGGAAGGAAGGAAAATTCTAGAAAATAGTATCTGCTGGAAAGTGGGTAGTGAAACTAGCATTAAAGTTTGGGATGACCCCTGAATTCCAAATATAAATGGATTCAAATTAATAGGGTCGAGGCAAGAAAATAGTGAGAACCTTAGAGGCATAATTAATCAATCAAGATAATAGAAGTTGGATTCAAATTCTTGTATTCCCCTTGCATTTGCCCAAAAAAATATAGAAATGGAGATTCCCTCAAATCCATGGGATGATAAATTAATTTGGCTAGGGAGTAAGAATGGAAAATTCTCAGTGAGGTCTGCTTACTTCCTAGCAAAACAAATACAAGAAGAAAATCAAGAATATAATGAGGACTCAATACAAGATGAGAATAAAAAATTTTAGAAACTTGTTTGAGGTCTCCCAATTGAACCCAAAATCAAACACTTCCTTTTGAGATGCTATGTCAATGGAATAGCAGTCAAAGAAAATATTGCAAAAAGAGGACTAGAAATCTCTAGTACTTGTGATAGATGTGGAAAAGACCTAGAATCAATTCTACATGCTTTGCTATTGTGTGATAAGTCAATATGCATTTAGTTGGGCTTGGCCTATTTCATCAACCCAAATTATGGCCAAAATTTTTCAAATTTCAAAGAGTGGTTAATGAATATTTTCCTTCAACTAGGAAAGACCCATCAAGACAAATTAATTGAAATTGCTTTAGTATTATGGGGAATTTGGAAGGATAGAAATACTTGTTATTTTGAAAATGAAAATTCAAACCCCTTGTAGTTATCTCCTTTATTTGTAGGTCAATAGTGGAGAAATATCATCAATGTTGATGGTGGTTTTTTATAGGCAACTAGACAGGCTTCTTTTGGCTTCATAGTTAGAGACTATCAAGGTTATCGCTGGGGTGCAAGCTTTGGTCCAAGTAAAGCTTCTTCACCTCGCAAAGCGGAAGCTCAAGCCCTTCTAGAGGCAGTCCTTTTCTGTAGATAGGACGAATCTTTTAGATCTGTGTTTTGAATCGGACTATGATTTTCTTGTTAAAATGATCAATATCTGATGCAGCGTGGAGGCAATGGAAAATTGGGCTGGCTTTGCAAGCACCGGGCGATCAGTAGTTCCTAGCGAAGAAAACCGAATTCTCAAGAAGAGAGAGAAAAGGTGGCAAAAATTGAAGAGAAAATCTAAATTGATTCTGAAGTGTTTATTACTAAAAACAATAGCAGTATTTATAATACATCTGGAAATTGTAAAGTAATTAGGAAAGAACAACTAAGATAGATATCAAAACATCTAATCTTGCTAGGATCGAACTCTTCTTGATCTTGATCTTGATAGGATCGAACACTCTTGGGCTTGACCTCCACTGTCTGATCTCCTTGGGTGCATGACTTATCCTGCCTTCTTGGAATTACCTTGGATCTTGAACTTCCTTGAGTCTTGGATCTGGATGTATCTTGAATTCTTGAATTCTTGATTTATCTTGAATTCTTGAATTCTTGATGGGTCTTGAATACTTGAATTATGGGATAATCTTGATTTCCTTGAATTATCCCTTCCCTTATCCTTATCCTAGGAGTTGTCGTCCAGATGATGAGATGGGCCTCCATCATTCTCCCCCACTTGGAAAAGACTCGACCCTGAGTCGTGGCTAGGATATGCGAGGGTCGTCTCTGGTAGGTAGCGATGAAGGTCAGCAAGTATTAAAGCACTGGGAAATTATGTAGTAGCTTCCCCTGAGAAATTGTTAACATAGATTGCAAACACTCTCTTATCGCATATACGGTAGGCTGACCAACATGGATGAAGTGTTTTGGCCGCTTGCTTAACATCAATTCCCTTCTTCAATTCTATCATCCAATAAAGAGCTTGTTTCTGATATGGCCTTAGCTCACACACGAGTGTTTTTGGCGTCGACCCCAAGTAATGATCCCGAATTTTTTCTGGAAGGTTCCCCTCCTTACAACATAGAGCTCAACCGCTCCAATCGCATTCACCTTTCGAGAACTAACATATCCTGCATTAATGAAAGATTGATCCAAACAATCGCAACACTCATTCAGCACTTCATCATTGGCCTCACTGCTCAGCTCCTAGAAGATGACATAGTGTCTAGGGTCCGTGGACACATCCACATGGCTGGTGAAGTCGATCACCTCAACCTTTGTCTTCTTCATTAACAGCTTCCCACCTACTTCAACTGCTAGCTGCAAATCTTTCTCTGTGTTCTTGTCTATGTTGATTCTTAGTAGCAAATTCCTCCAGCATACAAATTGAAGCTCCGGGGTGGAGTTCTGGAATCCCATCACTTTAACCACGTCCCCTAGCCTGTATCGGTATAGACTTGAAAAGTTGGTGATGATGATCTCATACTCTTCCCCAATCTTCACTTGAGTCAGACTGATCGGTTCTGACTCAGCGTAAGAGTAGGTAGCAGCGGTCTTATTCTATTGCTGAATACACTGGTGAATCTCATCATTTTTTGGACCTTTTGCATAGGTATATTTTGAGTGATAAGGTAGCTTTAGGATGAAATGCTCAATTGTCATTGCATTCAACAAGTGGCAACCTACATTTATTGTTGCCTTCCGCATCATTGCAACGGTCATATGGGGGCTCTCCAGTATCCCATCCTCTAGGAACGCATTCATCATGCGTGAATTATAGATGTTGATCTAGAATGCAAGCTTCTGCTGATGAGTAAGACCATCTAGGTTGACAGATGCAAGCTTCCCAAGAAGCGGCTTCAGTTTTTGGATCAGAAACAAAGAGTTTGTTCTTCGATTTGGATCAATTGAACTAGCTTCGATTACAAACAGGTGTTTGTATGGACCAATATCCCTCTTTCCAAATTTTGAACAAATACCATAAGGATCTCTGAACTCTGGTTCTTCATATGTTTCATTAGATGTTAAGGAAGACAACATATCGGGTTCCGTTCCCCTGTTCTTCATCCTGCTCATCCTCAGGAAAATGCTCGACAGGCACTTCAAAATTTCTTCTGAGATTTTGTTAGGACCGTTACTCTCTCCTTCTAGTGTTGTTTCTTCAGGAACAATTGATGCGCTTTGTTCTTTTGTGTCTTGTTCTATGGCTCCACATTCTAGCTGTAGTTTCAGAGGATCCAAACGCTTCTCTATTGATCCATTCTCAATGGGGGGGCCTCTTCACTAGGGTTCTGATTTTTGTGTCTCTATCTTTTGGGGATTGCCTGTTGTTCTTTGATGAATTAGTGTAGGACTGATTCTCTTTTCCCCGTGCATCTTTTGAAAAAGCCGATGAAGGATGAGCTTTCTTCAAGGGTTGTTTCCCATTTGAGGGCCGAATAGAACGATGCGTTGTTCGATCGGAAATAGGCTCAAAGCCAATCGGGTCGAAGCCGACGAATTGCCAGGAATAGAAGGTAGAATCCTTGCGGTGGATGTCTAACGTAACCACGACTTGAACCCAGAAATTGATGTTGCACTATCAAGAGGAACGTGGTACAAACTGTTACCAGGAATAACTGGAGCAACGTCGAGTTCTAATTTGTCGTCGCTATCATCATCAAGAATAGGATTCCGGGGTATAGGAGCGATGAGTGGTCTATCGTGGTTGTCTCCTCCGGTTGGGTACAGGTTATCCTGGTTCCTTGGAACATCCTTTCGTAACAAGGTTCGCAGTCCAGTGGTTTCTGCCAATTGTTGTTCGATGTTACGTGTGGCTGTGCGTTGTTCTTCAATCACTCTCCAAACAGCTTGTAACCCCTCATCTCCATCATGGGGTGGGTTGCGACTGCTACCGTCTTGGTTGGCCATTTGACTGGGCGAATTCCTTGCTCTTATACCACCTAACGCAACGTGGAGGCAATGGAAATTGAAGAGAAAATCTGAATTGATTCTGAAATGTTTATTACTGAAAACAATAGCAGTATTTATAATACATCTGGAAATTGTAAAGTAATTGGGAAAGAACAACTAAGATAGATATCAAAACATCTAATCTTGCTAGGATTGAACTCTTCTTGATTTTGATCTTTATCTTGATAGGATCGAACACTCTTGGGCCTGACCTCCACCGTCTGATCTCCCTGGGTGCATGACTTATCCTGCCTTCTTGGAATTACCTTGGATCTTGAACTTCCTTGAGTCTTGGATCTGGATGTATCTTGAATTCTTGAATTATCTTGGATTCTTAAATTCTTGGTTTATGTTAAATTCTTGATGGATTTTGAATACTTGAATTACGGGATAATTTTGATTTCCTTGAATTATCCATTCCCTTATCCTTATCTTAGGATATACTCTTTTGTTGCAAGGATATTCAAACAATTTTCTATAAAAAGAAATGCAATATTCAATTCTGTTCGAGCGAAGCAAATCAAGCAGCACATATGGCGGCCAAATGTAGTTATTCAGGGATTTTTAAATCCCGTTCGGCAAGTCGTTTTTATATTGCCTTCTGTAATCGGCTTTAGTAGAGTAGTGTGTTTTTTTTCTGTTTTTTCTTTTCTTTGTTTGTTTCTTGTAGTTCGGGAGCCTGCTTATTTGGGGCCTGTCTTGGTTGTGTTTCTTTCTGCTTTTTCTGGAATATGATCAATATTTTCAAAAATATAAAATAAAATAAAAAATCGGTGGCGTGTGGTTGAAAATCCCAATTTGGCCGCTTAATATCGTCTTACTGTCACTGTCATGTTTGAGCTCCATAAAACGCGGGACTCTTCATTGTCACAATTCACAACTCACGAAAGCTATGGTGAATTAAATTAAAGACAAGTGCTGACACGAGACCCGAAATTATGGGAGACATTATGGACCGTCCATGACTGCACGAGACCAATCCCGTTTACCACCGAGCTGGTCCAAATAGGGCGGCTTCTCGATGACTAATTACTGTTTTTTTCTTCTCTCTATCGAGTCTCGTCTCAAATGCAAGCAAATACGAGCTTCGTCGAACTTTGGTGGTGCTTCTCTTCTTCTTCTTCTTCTACCATGCGCCAAAGGTGTATAAAAAGGGTTGGGTTATTAAAACATGAAGCCAAGTCTACGTTTTTCACTCCCAGCTTTTGTTTGGACAAGAAGCGAGCTTCTTATTATTTTCTTTCCATATCTTGGTTTCGTGTAATTAAGCTTCTGAATATTCTCTACTTTGGGTTGTAGCTACTCATTTTCAGTCAGTTAGGTGCATTTGTTCAAAGGCAAGCTTACTCAGCTCACCGGATTAAGTTAGTTTCCTTATGTATTTGTAGTAATTTCTTGCCTCTTTGTTTTATTGCTGATTGATTGAGCTCATGGTGTTCAGTACTAGATCATAACGAAGTTTATAGTTAAACATCACATCTGAATTGAATGTGTATGAGTTTGATACCCAGATCTCGAATATGCTGAAGAATATTTTGTCAAGCACTTCTTCATCTGTGAATTTATTATAAACGACTTTTGATCTCTGTTCTTTCATCTTCTGTCTCTTTTATATTTTTTCTTCTTTCTTAGTTTTGGCATTTTATCTGGTTTTCTCTTAAACAGGTTAATTTGTTTTTCCCTGTTCTATTTTCTTTGACTTCTTCTAGAGACTATTAAAATAATGATGATATTTCTTGTTCCCCATGTCATTTTTCTCAAGCGCTAAATAATCTGACCTGGGTATCTTTTCCCTGTTCTGTTTTCTTTCACTTCGTCTAGAGACTATTAAAATAATGATGATATTTCTTATTCCCCAAGTCATTTTTCTCAAGCTGTAAATAATCTGACCTGGTATCTTTTCGCTGTTCTATTTTCTTTGACTTCGTCTAGAGACTATTAAAATAATGATGATATTTCTTGTTCCCCAAGTCATTTTTCTCAAGCTGTAAATAATCTGACCTGGGTATCTTGGTCCGAAGTCATATTCCTCCAGCTTGCAATAAGACTTGTTCATGATTCATTACCTTCTTTCTGTATAGTCGTTGTTGGTATTCAGTTAAAATAATTGCAGTTGAATCTGAAATACTCTTCTTTTATCTTGGTTGCCAGGAATAGCAGAACCTCTTTACCCGCTCGCTGATACGTAAAAAGGTGGAGTTGATTTGATTCTCTTTCTTCCTTTTTCTCTTTCAATTTATTTGTTTTCATTTTTTCCATTAGAAATGAAGGGAAAAGAGAGAGGTAGAGAGAAGGGCTTTGAACTCCTCGACAAAAAGACAGATTATTAGCGAATTCTCTCATTCTCGGGTGGAAAACGTGGGAATTTTCAAAGAGGAAAGGTCACCCACCTGTCTTAAAGGTGACTCAGTTTGATGATCCTGATTTCCTGACCGTTTGTTTTATCTCCTGGAAAGCCGCCTCCTGTCCCACTGTTCCCATTGTTCCGTGTCAATACGGTGGAATCTTCTTCGAGATCCTTCCCAATGCTTCCATTTTCTTTCCAGGCTAGAGCTCTAAGCTTCCAACCCAGATCTCTCTGACTTTCGGTCACTCATCTCTCCCTTTCCACACACTGCCTTATGACACTTTTCTCAGCTAGCTATACAAGTATAGATCACATGTGTTGCTCACTTGTATTTATTCCTTCTTTCAGGCCAAGTTGAATTGTTTTGCACCAGCTTGTTAGTGTTCTCTGCAGAAAAGGGTCTGAAGGGGAGAATTGGGTATTGCCCTCAGGGCTGCTAACCTTGTTTAACATGGCATTGTCGAGGCTTGCGAGGACTCACTTGAAACAATCAGGAAAAGCCATTGGCAATTACTTGAATGAGACGGGCATTCTCTGTGAGGCAGCGCCAGCCAGAAAATATTACTTCTCTTCTGTCAGCAATGTTGCAGGCAGTGGTAATCTCAAGCACCTATCTGAGCTTGGAAAGATAGATTTATTAGTTTTTGGAAGCAGGGGAATAAGGGTTACTCCCAAATACCAATACCCTTCAGCTGAGAGGATCTTAGAGGTTTCAGATTCAGAGTATGGAAACCCAAGATTGCCAGGACTGGAAGCAACCGGGCCAGGTGAAAAGCCGAGGGTCGTTGTTCTAGGAACGGGTTGGGCTGCTTGTCGGTTTCTTAAAGGGCTTGACACCAAGATATATGATGCTGTCTGCATATCACCAAGGAATCACATGGTCTTCACTCCACTGCTTGCTTCAACTTGCGTGGGAACCTTGGAATTCCGTTCAGTCGCTGAGCCAGTCAGCCAGATTCAGACTGCATTGGCAACATCGCCTAACTCCTACTTTTACCTGGCTTCTTGCCTAGAAATTGATACTGATAAGCATGAAGTAAATTCCTCTGTTTCTCTGTGTCTTTTGCTCTGACGACAGTTTTACCTTTGTATATTCAGACATAATAATCAATGCTACTTCCTTGTCAATTTAGGTCTACTGTGAGACAGTTGGGAGTGTTGGACTAGCTCATCAACCTTACCGATTTAAAGTTGCATATGACAAGCTAGTCATTGCTACCGGCGCTGATCCATTGACTTTCAACATCAAGGGAGTGAAGGAACATGCATTCTTCCTTCGAGAGGTAAATCATGCGCAAGAAATACGGAGGAAGCTTCTTCTCAATCTGATGATCTCTGAGAATCCAGGTGAGTCATGTTTTTTCTATCAAGATTTTACATGCTCTTGGACCATCAGATAGATATACTAAGAAATGCTTCAGAGAAAATATTTAAGATGGTTGTTCATTGTGCGGGGGGCGGGGGGATCATTATTCTTACTTGGAACCAATTGGTCTTCATGGAAATTGCAGTTCATTAGTAGTTACCTCTTAAATATTAACGGTAATAATTAGTGTGTCAGAACTCTGAAGTATGCAAGTTGGAACTGCGTCTTTATAAAACAAAATTGATGTCCATTGCAACCTAAAGATGTGGCCTATGGAAACCATGTGAAAGGATGAGAGGAATTTTACAATTAACATGAAGAAAATTAGGATTTTATTATCCTATGCATTTCCCCATCAGGCGAGTCTTGTTAATAAATATGTTGTTAAGTGGTAAAGAACAGCCATCTATTTACCAAGTTGCTTACAGGAACGCTCTATTTGTTTCTTTTAATCTCTTTTCTTGCCCTCTATCCATGTAATTATCTCTATGTGTGGGTTTTTGTGAATGATTGACTTATATTCTACTTCATCTTAATCCACTAAGGAGGATATGTATAGCTAATATTCCATCTTGATTCTTCTTGGTTAATATACAAGCTGTAATCTTTGTTTATTGTTTTTTCTTAATTACTCAATCCAGGTCTTGTTTTCTTCAATAGACTTTTAATGCTGGGACCGAATCCATGATGACAGGTATATCAGATGAAGAAAAGAAGCGTCTATTACACTGTGTTGTTATTGGAGGTGGCCCCACTGGGGTAGAATTTAGTGGTGAATTGAGTGATTTTATCATGAAAGATGTTCGTGAGAGGTACTCTCATGCTAAGGATGACATCAGGGTGACCCTTATAGAGGTAAGAATTTCTATTTTCTTTCATTTTGTAGCTCTTTTACTGCAACCTAGGAGGAAAATATGTTAAGTTACTGACTGGTTTTTCTTTCTTGCTTGAACAGGCAAATGAGATCTTGTCATCTTTTGATGTAGGACTGCGGCAATATGCAATAAAACATTTGACCAAGGTGATTTCAGTTGGAATACTTATTACAAAGAAACCTTTTCACTTCTTGTTGTTCTTTCTTTGCCCTAATTGTTGAGTAATTATTGAGAACATTTTAAACTTGCATCAGTCTGGTGTTCGACTTATGCGGGGAGTTGTGAAAGAGGTTCATGACAAGAAGATAGTTCTGAGTGATGGGACTGACGTCCCATACGGTCTGCTTGTTTGGTCTACAGGTGTAGGACCATCAGAATTTGTAAAATCACTAAACATTCCCAAGTCCTCTGGTGGAAGGTATATTCCTCTATTCAAATGTATCTTGATGTTTTCCTTTCTCTGTATACTTTCAATGGATCTTATTAATTATGCTTGTTATGTGGTACAGGATAGGTGTTAATGAATGGTTGCAAGTTCCTTCTCTGGAAGATGTATATGCGTTAGGGGATTGTGCTGGTTTTCTAGAAGAGACAGGGAAGCAAGTACTTCCAGCTCTAGCTCAGGTAAGATTCCTCATGCATATTCTGTTGCAGTTTCTCCATACCAGCTATAGTGAACTCCTGATAGTATATCTGTCCTGACTAGAAGTCTAGTTTTGTAAGAGATAAGATGGAATTGACAATTTAACCAAGTGGCTTTCTTATACATTGATTAATAGTTCACAACAGCAGTGTGGTAGATGATTTTCAAGTCGCTTTTCAAATTGCTTCTTAGTATAGTTACTTGGCTTTCGTTCTATTATTGCAGTTGTAGTATTTTCTGTTGTCTTTGCAAAAACACTAAAACCATGTAAGGGTTCTTGAAAATTTAGTGATCCAAGCATATCAATTAAATAAATTTAGGTCACTTGACAATGAGGTGTACCACAATATGAAAAGAATAAGCAGGCTAGAACTTAGATCTTTAGCTAACAAATAGTGTGTTAACTATATTTTGTTTTGGACCTCTTGTTGATTTCTCTTCATATAAAGCAAAAAGTATTGGAAATTTGGAACTCATTAAGAGGAGGTAGTTATCTGAGTACTTACCCCTATCTCCCTTTTTGAACAGGTTGCAGAAAGGGAAGGCAAATATCTGGTGGGGATGATAAACAGGATTGGGCAACAGAACGGAGGCAGGGCTTTCTGCTCGAAAGGCATTACCTTGGGTGAGCCATTTGTTTACAGGCATCTAGGAAGTATGGCATCTGTTGGAAGATACAAAGCATTAGTTGATCTGCGCCAGAGTAAGGTAATTTGTTGTGCTTTTGTTTTTTTCCTCCTGTTTTCAATGTAGAAATAATTTTTACGTTTTTATGATACTATACCAAAGGAATAGCATATAGAAAAGTTTACAGGAAACAGTCCAGAGATTTCAAAAATACAGTACAAAATTTATCCTTGTTTATAGCTCCTTACTGTAGTCAGAGTTCAAAGTTCAGTTCAGTTGACTCTGTTTACTGTAGTCTGAGTTTGGTATAAACACCAGAATGCAATTTGGCAGATTTTGTCTGATATTCTCATTGGCCACCTTGTAATTTACATGAGATGAGAGCGGAGCTCATCTCTTGTTGAACACCAGGAGCCATAGCTGGTGGGAAAGTGAAATTATAGTTACTGATCTTTTTTTTTTTTTTTCTTGTTGATATTTACTAGACCCATTTAAATGCTACAACATCTGATATTTCCTTTTCCCTTTTGGGTTGCCAGGATGCCAAGGGCGTCTCCCATGCAGGGTTTGTTAGCTGGCTGATCTGGCGTTCTGCTTATCTGACACGTGTAGTCAGCTGGAGGAACAGGTTCTATGTAGCTGTGAACTGGGCAACTACATTTGTTTTCGGCAGGGACAACTCAAGAATTGGTTGATATGGCATCAGTGATTGGATTAGTTAGGTGCCTCGTGGCTGCTTATCAAGATAGTCATTAATATTGGCATCCCCACTTCTGATTTTTTTTTTTTTTTTGTAATTACTATTTGATGTAATCGTTTTCGGCCACGTACCAATGTTTTGTGATGTAAAATTTTTTGGCTAAGTACCTCGTTATTTGACTCGGTGGTGGCGTGCCTTAGTGATGAGTTACTTGGTAGTGAACTGCCTACTGGCGAACTGCTCGGTGGAGAACTGCCTGGTGGCGAACTATTTGGTGGCGAACTGCCTGGTGGCGAACTACCTGGTGGCGAACTGTCCGGTGGCGAGCTGCTCGGTGGCGAACTGCCTGGTGGTGAACTGCCCAGTGGCGAGCTGCTCGGTGGCGAATTGCCTGGTGGTGAATTGCCTGGTGGTAAACTGCCTACGAGGCGGCCGATGACTTAGAGAATGATGGAGCTCCTTGGTGCGACGCAATCCGACTGCCCTTAGCATGAGGTGGTCTTCTTTCCTTTGTAGGCTGCGGGAGCTGAGGGACCTGCGAGAATTCCATCTTGTCCTCAGCTTTGTAGGTGGTGGGAGCTGAGAGACCTGCGAGAACTCCATCTTTTCCTCATCTTTGTAGGCGGCGGGAGCTGAAGGTCCTGCGAGAACTGAATCAGAGGTCTCAAGGGTATTTTCCCGGTGGGGGCTCTCCGATGCTTAAGTTAGCACTCTTATTGTAGAGAGCTTTGAAGATAATATGAGAGAGCTAGACAGCAGGGGTTACTTCCCTTTTTCCATCCCCCTCCCCTTTGAGGGGGAGGTCTTTATATACAGGAATCATCGCGGGTTAGGTGGGTGAAAAGCCTCCAAATGGTAAGACTTGTCGCATCCTGTCAGAACTGGGGTACGGTGGTGAATTCCTCGAGGTCGTCAGGCTGGTGCTTGTGTCAGGCGGCTAGGTCGGCGCCTGGGCCAGGTTGTCAGAGGGGCGCCTACATCAGTTGGCAGGTCAGTGTCTAGGCCAGGTCGTCAGGTCGGCGCCTGTGTCAGTCGGCGGGTCAGTGTCTAGGCTAGGTTTGTCGGTGGGCGCCTTATGGGCGGCTTGGCTAGATCATGCGCTAGGTTGGTCCAAGTCGGCCAGGTCGCGCAGGCCGCACGCGCGCCGCACAGGTCGCGCAGGCCGCACGCGTGCCGCACAGGTCGCGCAGGCCGCACGCGTGCCGCACAGGTCGTGCAGGCCGCACGCGCGCCGCACAGGTCGCGCGTGCCGCGTGCAGTTCGCGTAGGTCGCACTAGGCTGGCCAGACTGGTGCTCAGGTGGGTCACCAACTTCGTAAGTTTGTTGGTTGGGTATTTTCCTAATTGTCACGAGGTGCCACGTGTCACAATTTCACTGGAGGGCCAAATTTGCCCTCATCACTATTCATTTTGCATATAGAATTTAATCAATTTATTGAAGCTGAACACATCCTTGATAGCTCATATAAATTTTGAAACATGGGTGTAGAGTAGGTAGAAGTGAGGAAGGACATCAATGCCAAGAATAAAACCGGACAAATTGGAAAGTATCCAATAGCAACCATGTGATTCCGATTGAGAGAAGGAAATGGGAAGAGGAAGACATGTGACGCTTGAAAAAGCGTGCATCATACCAATTCTTTAATATCTTAGTCTAATAGAAGTAATAAGATTGTTCTTCATTTTTTTTTTCTTATTTGTATTTTGGTAATTTGCCTGAAAAAATATTTATATAATTATATAATTATATAATTATAGGCAGGGATGGTTTGTTTTTGATGATCAGTAAGCTTAAATAACTCGTGTAAAAAAGCTCTTTAGGTGTTCACCCATACATCTAACGATGCCCGTTTATTAAAATTTTGTAAACGAAGAGTTTGGAATAACTTGCCTAACAAAATTTTACAGCTGGCACATTAAAAGAATGAGCTTCAATAAGCTGTTGGTGATCGGGCATATGTCAATTAATTTGACCACATCAGGCAACGGGTGACTCACCTGCTAGTGATCCAATTATGGCTCAACTCCTCAGAGGCGCCATGTGAAGGGATCATCATATGGACGCCCAAAGATTGCGGAATAAGGGGGCGAATTTCAAAAATTTTTCTCTCCCTTTAACTGGGAATCGAATTTCCTTTTTAGAAAATCATATTTTCAATGATCATTCTTGAACCATAAACTGAATCAGATCTAAACCAAAAGGAGTAGGGAGGGATTATACCTGATACGGAGAAGCAGTATCTCCCAATGGAGGTGTTCACGCCCAAGGAAGGATCCAAAATCTGCTCCCACTGAAGACGACGCAGTGTAGGGTGGAGCAGAATCAACAGTGTTCTTCCAAAAGAGTTTGACCCTTCGCAAGAATCAACTGGATGGCTTGTGAATACAATTCCAATTGGTATCAACATTGAATCTTGATTTCTCCCAAGAACTGGAGATCGAACTACTGGAGGCGGCGACTGCAGGAAGGAGGTTGCAAGAGAGTATTCGTAGGGTGCAGAATTCTCTCTTCTTGTGATTTCAGCTCTGAAGACAAGAATGTGGATTGCATATCTAAAGGCTACCACCCCCTCCTCCTTTTATAATCTTAAAGGGATCAGCTCCTAGTCCCATTAGGAGTTGGTAATCCAAATCATATTTGGATAAGAAGTCCATTTAAATAATAAGCGATAACTCTTATCTTATCTGCAGATCAGATCAACCATCTCCTAATCTAATTAGGAGGCTTCAAGATCTAAATTTGGACTCTCTAAGTGGATAGGGTATGAGCCCAACCCTATTAGCTGATCTATCTCAGAATTCACCCCTTTAAGTGACTAATCAAATTAGCCCAGTTTGAAATGGGCTTAAGGCCCATTTAAGGTTATGTATTCACTTAGCCTTCCAAACTGCTGCCCAGTTGGGCTTCCTTGTATGGCGTGGGACCCAAACATTGATCTACACATCAGCCACATGGGTTCGGCCCAACCTTTGTTACAAGGCCTGGCCGAATACACTGTTATGGATAGTGCATCCCGTGAAAACCATCTCATGGTCTCTATGGGCCCAACACTTACCCTAAATGGTCCCTGGGCCAAGCCACCTTGTAACGCTCAAGGATTGTGGCAGATGCAAGATTAGACCATCAGGTATTATCCTCAATGGTCTTACACTTAACCCCTCAGCCCATAATGATCATACACTGCCCGACAAGAAAGGACCTCTCCCTCGGCTGCAAGGAATAGTGTTGTACTCTCTGCTTATATGGATCCCGAGAATTAAAACATTTTGCAAACCTTTTAGAAACCATTAAATATATACTTTTATATTTCATATAAAATATATTTTGCAAAACAAATCTCAATGATTGAAATCAGCTATCGGTAGTCTTGGTTTCCATTAGTGAGAGTGCATCCCCGATCATTACCTTTGTCCGACAAAGGGGTTGATCCTGTCACTATGATCACCCACTCAGATGAATTCTCAGACTGTCCCAACATACCCAAGTTTTGACCCCCGCTAAGGATCTCATTGATTGGTATATTCTGTCACTAGGGGTCGGGTGTAACTTTCCAGTCTTGCCCATCAATATCCAAGGTCCAAGGCAATACTGGAAATCTGGTCCAGTTCATGATTCATTTAATCCTACATTGTATGTGCCTAGGGTCTCACCCTAACAGTTGAGACAGGCCACCCCAACCAACTTGGTGGCACCACAGTGTCAGCCTTGTCAGGATAGGTCTTCCCAGACCGATCCACTGGCTATGAACATTCTAAATTAACACGAATCTCATTAATTGTCCAGTTTAAGAATATTACACAGAAACATACCAAAGGAACATAAATCAAATATGCACTTTTATTTACTTACAATAAACTCATAAAGTAGATCATCTTGATTGAGGCTAAAGGCATACAAAACTGTCTAACACCATGGGAGTATTATTTTCAGCTATCTAAGCATTATAGTCCTGGTTCCAAAGTATATAATCCGGAATCCCATAAACGTAGAGAGTTTACTCTCTCGTAAACGTAGAGAGTTTATTTATTACAAAAATAGGTGAACGATACAGTCCGGCGGAGATTCCTCCCAGCTGGTTGTTCTAACATTTAACCTTAGCCCCTGTTTCGTTAATCTGTTAGCAATTTCTTCTTCGGCTCTGGTTTCATGTAAGAAATGCAGAGCCTCTAATAATCTGTCGTCAACAATCTCATCTTCGATCGATCACATCGTTTGTGCTTGAGCCCAACACTAATGTTTGATTCATCACGGAACTCAAGTACAATAAAGTGCATTCCTAGAATCCTAGTTGCATTCCCAAGCAAACATAAATTACATAATAGAAGAAGAAGAAGAAGAGACCAAGAATTAAGGAAGAAGAAAGGGCAAGTCAATTATAAGCAAATTTGACACTGTACAAAGCGAGTTAACTTAATACATAATTTAGGACGGCAAAACCCCTCCTCCTTGACGATTTTGTCTCTGCCTCTGTCTCTTCAAACTTAAAAATGATGGCTGCGGCTTGATGGGTGAAGCAAGTGATCATCAGCTGCACCACCTCCACCTGCTCGTCGATTATTTTGTGAGAACAAAGCAGCGAAGGAATGGGCCAGCCCGACAACGATCCCAACTTTCACCTGACCTCGCTTCGGTATCAGACGGCTTGCAAACCTCTGGGTGTCGTTCATCACCGTCGTCCTTGCACCGGCCATTTCTTCTCTAACTCTTCTCCACCGAACAAAAACAACCAAATTATACAAGAATTAGAGGGAAGGACACCAACAAGATTCACTGTGTCTGTGTCTGTGTGGGTTTGGGGAGATTGGGAGGAGAAAGTCACCTTTGTATAGACAGGAGTTGAGTACTAAATTGGGCTTCACCTTTATATAGACAGGAGTTGAGTACTAAATTGGGCTTAGCCCTCCCGATGCCCCTAGATTTGGACTCTGGCCTATTTTATGTCCTATTTTGACCAATTATTGTTCCTCCTGGTGTGTTTGACTGTGACATAATTACCGTGCCCATGAGTGTGAGTCCCTTTGTTGTCCGTTCAGCAATCACAGTGGATATATAGGGATTGAACGTTCTGGATTCACCGGCCCCATGAAAAGCAATTGGCCAACGATGTATGCCCGAACTAACCAAAAACAAATAAATCTCTATGGGTCCCAGCTTGAGCTTGCCATCCATTGAAAACCAAATCGTTCTTCGGATTCCTCAGGCTCAGACTCAGAGTAGGCTGGTAAGGGTGGGCGGCTAACAGTGAACCATCTTCATCTCTGGGCCCCCTCCCTCCCCACAACGAACTAGGCACTAGGCAGACATCTCTCATTCATCAGTGAATGTGAATGAACTAAACTGACAAAAGTTACCAACTCCATTGGCCGCGTAGATCCCCTCCCTCACTATACTTCTATGATTGTATTGCGGATTGTGCCACCTTTGACCTTTAGAGCAGAGCAGTATATGATCAATGCCAATGGAGAATTCCATAATCCCTTGGCCAGACTAGATACCTTGGCGGGGCGGCTTTTATCAGTCTTAGTCCTCCTACTCCTACAATTGTGGGGTCCTGTGGCCAAGTGGGAGAAGCCCATTGGTGGTCAGCTAGATATTTTTGCTTGATGGGTCCAATGGGTCCAAGGGGGGAGAACTCCATTGGTGGGCTAGAGTCTACGCCCACCAATGGAGAATGGAGATGGGGCCACGTTTGACTTTGAGCCCAGAGTCTACGCCCTAAGAATCAAATCAAATCAAACTATCAACCTATTGACCTAAAC